>NW_023270314.1:756243-801198 GCF_011800145.1 Mirounga leonina | reverse complement strand
AAAGAAAGAAAGAAAGAAAGAAAGAAAGAAAGAAAGAAAGAAAGAAAAAAGAAGAGGAAGCATTTGACACTCTATAGACACTTCCTAATACTTCTGTCCTTTAATTCTTTCTTTGTGACCAGCACAATCCAAATCCACAGTAAGATATTTTACCAACTTCACAGACTCAACCTTTCAAAAGCAGGACTTATCATCTTCCTCTCTAAAAAGTGTTCATCCTCTGAGTTCCCATTCTTGATTTCCCATTTTTCTTAGAACAGGGTCTAAACTCTTTGTAAAATAAAAGATCTTCAGCATACCCTTCTACCTTGCCTCTTCTTCTTCTTCTTCTTTTTTTTTTTTTTTTTGCCGTGAAAGAGAGGGGAAGGCAAGGGGGTCAACGCTCAGAGACAAAGACCTTTTGCTCTTCTTTGCTCCCACTTTTATTGGTCCTTCAGGATAATCACAAATCCTTATCACTGTTTCTCAAGCACATGATGTGTGACAAGGGGTCTTACTGAAACTGAAAGGATTTATGGGAAAGGTAATATATGCTAATCTGCGTGATCTACTAAACATAGCCTAAGGGACAATTCACACATCTCTTAGATCCCAGGGCAGCTGTTTGGGCTGAGAGAGCTCACATGCACTATGAATGTGAATTTTGGCCTCCAGATTTTTGTCAGAGTAATTCCATCTACACAGAAATAATCTTCTCCTCTCTTAGCACAACTTCCACTGGCCCTTCAGTGGAAGATATCAACTGTTTTGTTTCTCTGGGAATACATTTGCAACTCTTCCTCCAGCCCCAACTGTAAGTCATGTGTCTTTCTGTTATTGTATTTAAAGCTCTCTGTGCTTATTGTTCCCGAGACACTCTCTGTAGTAATTACCTCTTTATCTGTCTTTGTCCATCAGATACAATCTCTCTGAGAAACACTATCTCGTTCTCTACGTAGATCCGGGTCCTAGACATATCCTGTCCATCCATGCTTTAATCAATGTTTGTGGAATGAATTAACAGCATGAAAATTGAGTTGAAGCAATTTATAGTGTCCAATCATCTAAACAATTCTTTAAAGTCACTGTTAATACCTGACAGAGCAGAGTAATGGAGCTTCTTTGTACAAGGAACTTAGGAATGAATGGTGTCTACCTTTAAAGGTTTATACACTAAAGTGAAATCTAATTGCTAGGCATTCCAAAATTTGTAGATGATGACAGAGGCATCTATGAAAATGGAATTAAACATATCTAACTAACAGCATGAAACCTAGAAGGGGGCCAAGAAGAACAATATACAGTTATTAGAGCATAATCCTATCAGAGCAACCTGAGCTTACATCTGGGCCTCTGTAACTTACTAGGCATATGACCTTAAGCAAATTATTTAATCTCTCTATTAACAAGGATATTATAGTCCCTGCCTCATGGATTATGGGTAGCATTAACATCTGTAGTATATATATAGTATTCTCAATGCCTTTCACATATATTCCTAATACATGGGGTTTAATTGTAGCTCTCTGTTTTCTACCTCTAGCACTAACACATAATGGTATCCATTAAATCTCTGGATAAATATTAAGAAAATATGACAAAATCTTGACTTGCACAGAACCCTAAAATCGGTATAACATGACAAGACGGGGAGGAAGTCAATTAACAGTGTCCTTTTCAGATAAGGATGATCCTCTCCAGTCTGGGCGTTGTCTTCTGACGAGTGAGAGGGAAGCATTTTATCAGATACCCACAGAAAAATTTCCAAAGGAAGTTATAAGCATTCTTGCCATTTATATCAATGAGAATATTTAACATTCTTATTTTAAAGGTTTTCCATTAATGTTCCAACAACATCTATGATTCAAAAAGTTTGAAACCATAGGAACTTTCCAACCCATGTACTACTCTAATAATTCCAGAGCTGAAGAACAAGAATAAACCTATCTGAAAGGCTCACCATATAATACAGAAACTTGTTATAAAAGAAATACATTCCTTTCTTAAAATGCATTCATTATACACTTTTTTGTACTTCCATTTGGTGCCAGGCATTAAGAACACAAAATGCATCAGCATTAAGAACACAAAAATGAATACTAAACTTTCTTGTTTGCAGGAACTAACAGTTATGTGACAGAGATGGACAGAAAAACTAAGAAACAATACAATGTGATAACTCTACCCAGTGATAGAGTTATACACAGCTGGAGCTGGGATAGCTGTAGGGAAGTTAGGAAAGATTTCCCCTAGGGAATTTCTACTTAGGGAGTCCTAATGATGTCTAGTGTTGGAGGGAAGCATGAGAGAAAGACATTCAGGGCACTGGGGAGGTGAAAATAATATGGCATGTCTTTGTACTACATGTACAATGATGGAGTAGCAAGAGATGAGACTGGAAAGAAGATGGACCAAATCCTAGGGCCCCTTAAATGGCATGTTAGGAATCTTGGACTGTATCCTGAAAAACAATAGGGAACACTGAAATGTTTTATGCAAGGGAGGATGCCAGGGACATACATGCATTTTTAGATAGAGCATGTATTTTCTACACTAAATATAGAAGAGATCAGAAACTTCTTCCTCTCTGCTCCAAGAGAAATTTATACATAACTGTATTTACTTTATTGAAATGTTTTGTAACTCTATTTGCTTGTCTTACTTTCCTTAGACTACTGGCCTGTATGTAGATCAGAATCGCTTGGAGGGGTTGTTAAAACACAAACTGTCGGGTGAAGTTGTGGGCCTGATTTTGCTCTTCTAGCAAGTTCTGGGCCGAAGCTAACGATGCTTATGTTTGGCTGTACTATGAACACCACTGTTTTAGACTAAAATTTGGGCTTGCTTTCTTATTATTTATCTTTGTTTCTCAAACATCTAGTTCAATGTCTGTTACTGAATAGACAATCATTAACTATTTTCAAATAAAAGAATGAAGGAATGAAAAATGCCAAGTACAGAGGAGACAAATATAGTAAGCAGAATGATTTTGTCTCTTGTCTTCATCAAACATTACTCAAAATGATAAAGGTGCATGCACTAGTATAAACTGTGGAAGCAAAAACAAAGAGAGACAATAGTAATGGTAGAGATGAGAGCTAAGTTAGGAATCTTAAGATTTCCATTTGCTTTCCAGCGCTTACGTGAATAGAGTGGCCTTGAGCAAACCATTTACTTTCCACAGTACATATCTGTGCCTTAGTTGGATGATTAAGTGGCCATTAGTAATACTTCATTGAATAGGCCTTTTGAAAAAAAATCTCAGAAAGAATTTATTCATATAAAGCCTATTGATTTAACTTTAATATAATGAATACGACAAATTGAATAAAAGTTCCAAATGTACTGCAGCAAGTGTTCTCTTACATTAGGTCCATAAATTCCTTTCTACCTGATAAATTATCTTACAGAGAAACTGCATGTGGAGCACTCTGCTGGGCTTCGTATATAAATGCTTCAGTTACAGAGTGTCCTTCACATGGGTGGATTTGTTTTGATTCAAAGGGTGAAGGACCCGTGCTTAGAGTTGCTTTCTCCAGGATGGGTCATATTTACATCAGGTAATCTTCATTTTCTCACTTTATATGCAGTGACTGAATTTTCAGAATGGCAGGAATGCTTTTTTGCTGTTATGTAGTTGGAATGTTTGACTTGATTAAGGATGAAATCTGCTTGTTCCATATTATATCCCAACTCACTAGAATCAGTAGACCAATATGCAGTGCAAACTCTCAGCTAAAATACTTGTGGCAAAAATTCAAATTTTCCATTGGTCATTGGTGTGAATTTGCCCACAGTGTGAGAGAGTTCAGAAAATAATCACATTCCTGAAATTTAATCTGGCTCAGGATCTAGCCACCTACATAATGCAAAGTCCAACTCAGTCTGTTTCCAAAAGATACTTCTTCTTCTCTTAGAATCATTAAAGAACACAAGGGCTTATAAACCCAAAAGAGGGAAGAGTTTTGATATTTAGTCTGTAATGGTCACCACTGAGATTCTTTTCCAATCCACCGAAGAGCGGTTGAAAACCATCTCCTCCCTTAACAGCACTCATTCCTTGGGTACTAATCTCAACCACTGACCCTAGGCATCTCTGGAGCTGTCCACAACCTCTCCCCACCCTGAGGTCCTAGCATCTCCTTTTGTATTTCCACCACAAAACTGACCTAGCCCTCCTGCTGCGTATCTCAAGTCTCAGGAAATACAGTCTACCTCTGAGGACTACATTAATTCCTTCTTTGCCACCTGAACCACCAACTTCTATCATGCCCTCTTTCTAATCACTCCGTGTTAATTCTCTGATAGGTCCAACTCTGTAACACCTGGTTCACGGTTTTAAGACTTTCAATTTCTTGTCTACAATAAACCAACTTCAACCTGGATCAGTGCTATGATCGCCTAAGATCTCTTCTTGCTTTCTCTCTTTGTATTCTATTGCTCCTTTCATATTTGCTCGAGGCAATCCAAAAACATAAAGCTGGTCATTTTAGAATAGGCGTCAGCAAACTATGACCAGGCACACAGGCCAAACCTGTCCTACCTCTTCTTTTTAATTAAAAAAAAAAAAAAATTTTTTTTTACCATCCTTCAGCTAAGAATGTTTTTTACACTTTTTCAATGGTTGAAAAAAATTAAGAATCATGTGTTTTGAGATGTAAAAATTATATGAAATTCAAATTTCAGTGCCCATAAATAGAGTTTTATTGGACTACAACCATGCCCATTCATTTATGTATTGTTAGTGGCTGCTTTCACACTACAGGGGCAGGGTGATTAGTAGACACCATATGGCCTTCAAAACCTCATATTTACCAACTGGCCCTCTACTGAAAAATTTTGCCAACTCTTGTCTTAGGGCACTGTGATTCAGTGAAAAACTTCAGTGAATCACTCAGTAAATAAAGTCGAAAGTTATGATCTTTCCCATGACATGACCATAAGCCTACTTATTCACCCCCACCTTCTCCTTCCCTCTGTCTCTCACAGTCTCAACATCCAGTTCTCCAGGTAGATACTTCTTACTATTTCCCAAAACTACCCTGTCTTCTCCATTGCTATAACTTTCCCTTTCCCCCCTCAGTTTGCCTGACCTACTTCCATTTATCCTCAATACTCAACATAAATGTCATGTTTAACCAAGTTAGAAACTTCCCACTCTCTGATTTCACTTCCTTATAATTCTATTAAATGACTCATCATATTGAAATCCTTATTTGCATATAGGTGGCAACCATTTATTTTGGTCACCTAAGGTCCATTCCTTCTTGTGATGTTAAGGTCACAGTTTTGGTTTGTCTAGTCTTTACTGCCTTGCCTCCTTTGCTAATTCCACCATCTGCAGGCTCCAGAGCCTTTAGGCGAAGCCAGCAGATGTATCTCATCCCCTTAGCCATAGCAATTGTTTCATGGATGAATACACCCAAGCAAGGCAAATCAGAGCCAATGAGATTCAATTCTAGGACTTTTGTCCTTCTATGAGGTTATTTTTTAAAGACTTTATTTATTTGTCAGAGAGAGAGGAGAGAGGAGAGCAGGGGGAGCAGCAGGCAGAGGGAGAAGCAGGCTCCCCGCTGAGCAAGGAGCCCAATGGAGACTCAGTCCCACGACCCTGGGATCATGGCCTGAGCCAAAGGCAGATGCTTAACTGACTGAGCCACCCAGGCATCCTGTCTATGAGGTTATTTGATTTCTCTCAATCTTTCACCGGTAAGACAAAGTAAAGGCAAATGTAAGCCTGAAATTGTTGAGGGCTGAGTGTGGGGGCACATCTGGTAACATTACTTGAGCCCCAAATCAAGCAATGCCTGAAACCAGATGGCCCCTTGAACATCTCCATGATCTCAGTTAAGATCTCAATATCATCTCTTGTTGCCTGAACCGGTTTGGGTCAGGTATTCCATCATTTGAACTAAAGGAATCCTAACTGACCTACTGTTTGCTTTTCCCTGTAAGACTTGTCTCTGTATCCCCGGCATGTGTGTCTCTCCCCAGCACATGGGATACACTCAATCAATGTTTCTTTTTCTTTTTTTTTTTTAAATTTTTTTTTTTTTAAGATTTTATTTATTTATTTGACAGAGAGAGACATAGTGAGAGAGGGAACACAAGCAGGGGGAGTGGGAGAGGGAGAAGCAGGCTTCCCGCTGAGCAGGGAGCCCGATGCAGGGCTCGATCCCAGGACCCCAGGATCGTGACCTGAGCCGAAGGCAGACGTTTAACGACTGAGCCACCCAGGCGCCCCAATAAATGTTTCTGCAATAAGTTGATTTTAACCTTCTTATGGTATTTGCTGGCTTAGCAGTCAGATATACACATCCCATCACCTCAAGTGACTTTCCCTCGCTGCCTTCACTTCACCATTTATTTGATTTCAGTGGTCTTGTGTGGGCTTAGTGAGCTGACTGGCTCCTAAATGCTCCCTTTGCTTGCACTTGATCTGTGATTTGTTTAATCTTATCGACACAGGCTCTAGATGCTTCTCTTTCAAACATTAGTCTTTCATTTCTGGTTTCAATCTGTATTCATATCAAAGCTATAAAATACCTAAAGTGAGAGTGTGCACTTTGGACTTAAGTAACCCAAGGCTGGAATCATGAACTACCACATAATACTCATAAGACCTTAGATACTTAGACTTCTGGTCAAGTGAAGGGAACTGTATCTCTGGATATAACAGTGAAGGCAAGAGTACTACAGACCTTAGCATAATCTTTAGAATATAGAAAGAACTCCAAACATAGCTTTATTTGTTTTTAATAAGAAGAGAAAACCTTTCTTCTTTATATTTTAGATGTAAAAAGCTTATGGCCTGCATTTAAAGTTTTGTAAGGATTGGGTTTTTTAATTATTAAGAATGATTTGAAAAGGAAAGCCTGATCCATTTCAGCTTCATTGTATCTACTAACTCTAGGTCATTTTGACATTGAGACTGACTAATGTGCTTATGCATGTAAATTAATATTTCAGGCTCTTGTGTGAAACTTTAGGCTCTCAGATGCAAAATAAGTTTCCAAAAATGTAAGTAGTATCATAAATCTAACTCTCAATTATATAGATCTATGCATTGGTGCCTGATGAAAGTAACTAGAAAAGTTCATTGTACTATGTACATTTAATCACATTTATTCCTCTCTTTCTCCCTTCTCATCTCCTACTTCCTTCATTCTTCCTTTCTACAAAGGATCTGAGGAAGCAGTTCGGCACATAATAAGGTACAGTAAATATTAAATTGTTTAGAAATATAATACATTTCGGGGTGCCTGGGTGGCTCAGTCATTAGGCGTCTGCCTTCAGCTCAGGTCATGATCCCAGGGTCCTGGGATCAAGCCCCACATTGGGCTCCCTGCTCTGCAGGAAGCCTGCTTTCCCTCTCCCACTCTCCCTGCTTGTGTTCCCTCTCTCGCTGTGTCTCTTTCTGTCAAATAAATAAATAAAATCTTAAAAAAAAAAAGAAATATAATACATTTCAAGTAGTATTACTAAAACATAAGAAACACTCTGCAGGACTGATTCCAGCAAAAATTGACTCTTGAAAATACTTCCCTGATAGGAAGATTACCACTACTGATTTGGAATACTTACTCTTGTATTTCTAGACAACCAAATCTGTGATTCCACCCCACCTTTTCCTACTGCCACCATGGCAGAGATGGAGTTGTGGATTTTTTTCTAATGCACACACCCAGCTGGTAGCAAATGATTAATATACAAATAATTCCAAAGCAAATATAAGATTTCCATAGAAACTCTATTTTAAAAGAAACCTCTCAAACATTTGCCTTTGAGGGTAATAAATTTTCAAGCTTACCAAAGGTCTTCGCCAGCATGCATTGAAAGCATTTTTGTTTTCACATATAACTCTTGAAATGTCTAGGACTTGAAATGAAAACTGGATTCCTACCAAGGATTGTAGGGAGGGGATTGTATGGGGCACATACAGGTAACAAGACAAGGAAGTATATGGGGTAAGGATGGCAGGGACTGGATAAAGGGAAAGAATATATTGTTTACCAGAAAGAGGCCTCTACCCCATCCCTGGCTTTTTTTTTTTTTTTTTTTTTTTTTTCTGAGCCAGTAACAGGAAAAAAGAGAAATAGAAAAAAGTATGTATGGTTTAAGATTCGAGTAATTCATAGTCACCCTCAAGTACAGAAATGCCAAAGCTGTCCAAACTCAGTTAAATGCTATGTTCTATAAAATTAGCTGTGAAGATGATTTGGAAAATTGGGCAAATTACAGAGTTTGTACCCCTTATTTATCCACACTAAGATTTATATTCCATTCCAAGACCAAATTATATTCCTTCACACATCAGCTCCTTGATGTCTAAACTCTCAAATAAGGGCTGACCTCAAAACCCCAAAGTTTAGCTTTTGATTCTAAAAGAGCTAAACTATCACAGAATGCCTTGAGTGTCATGCATTCTTAAAATTCCCTATGATTTGTTTGATTTTTCTTTAGCTCAGCGACTGAATATTCTTTTCCTACCTGAGATATAAATGAAGTAGATATGATTTTTCTTTGGCAGGAGTAACTATACATGTTATTTTTTACATTCAATTGCTTTGATCCCTAGATAATTGTACTAAATGTGTCCAGATTATAGAAAATTAGCAAAGAATAAAGGATGTAGGGATGCTTCAATAGGAAAAATAGACTCTTGAAAGCCTAGAATATTTCTGGTTCATCTATTTTTATTTTGGATAAGATTACGGAAGTAAGACCTAAAATCATACAAATGTTAGGACCAAGATAAAATTTATGAGATTTGACCTTAAGTTCTTTGACTTATTGTAAAAAATCAACTTAAATTCAATTTCATGACGGGTCAGACTGAGCTTGTTAAAAAATCCCTGGGAAGCCAAAGGTGAACTGGCTTGGGGAAAGCAAAGGCTCTCCAGGACCTCACCACACTTCCCTCAAGGTTTTTTTCTTCTCACAAACTTATATTTCATTCTTCTGTAACCTTTCCCCAGTGCTCTTTCTTCTAAGTCAGACCTTTGTGCCAGCTCACCAGAGACCAGGTGTGTGTTAGACCATAAAAAGCCAAAGTTGCTTATAGATAACTTGCTTTCTGGGCTTCAGTTCTCTGAAGGGAAACATATTGGAGGAAAGGAGATGTGGAGAGTGTGTTTTGTATTGAGTGGGAAGAAGGAAGAGAGTCAAGATGGGCAGAGAGAACAAGAGGCAAAATGGCAGAGATATCTGGAAGAGGCAAGACCCCTTTGGGGAAGTGTTTAGGAGCAGACTTAGACAAGCTGGACCTTGGGCTTGGGCCACTCAGCATCAGCAAACCCACCAGTGTTCAAACTTAGCATTGGAGCCACAGAGCTGCCTGCCTGCAAGGGTCCAAGTGGGCCGAGATGTTGATGTCTAGCTCATTGAGGTATCCCTAGTGCCTAGAACATTCTCACTATTTGTTGAATGAATGAATGAATGAATGAATGAATGAATGAAGTCAGTGAAGAACATTATGAACTGCAGTGGTCTTTTTCATTTTTGAGGCACTCTGTAAGTTTCTTGAATTTTTGTGGGATTCTAGGGATGACAAGACCTATTCTCCCTCAAAAAAAAATTAATAGTGACATATTGCATTTCCTGTCATCCTGGCAAGACAGAGGTTAAGTCAGATTTAATTTGATTTCTTTGACAGCTACAATTTTGAAGTGGTATGCATACCCATGCAAAAATGTATCTGTGGGATACTCAATTTTACCTGGTGTCCAGGAGAAGTAAGAGATGCAAGGGCTCTCTGTGCAGGGAGAGTCCCCAGAGCCCCTTGACCTCCCTGGGAGGCCAGTTCCAGAATTTTTATTTACATGATATTTAGGAATCTTAGGGTTGACCATCTAGTTAGAGAAAGAGGTGAGATGAATCTTGAAGCTGCATTTGCATAGCTTTTCTCAGAAGATTAGGAAGCATCTATCATGTATATAAAAGATATAGCAATGAGTTTGATGGAAATAGGGAAGGAAAGTGAAGTTCTCTGAAGTCCCCCTTGGTACCATTGATGCTCTGTCCTACATCAAGGCAAGGTGCATACACATTCTCAAATACATAGTCCCACTCATACACCCACCCATCTCTGCCATACAATAGAGTATAAATACCTTTATCCTGACAATTTTTCTTTTATGTTGCTATGTTAATAAAACCCTGCTTATTTGAACTAATTAAGATTAAGGCAGTGTAAATTAGTTTAAGCCTACCTTAAAGATCTTTTACCAGGTCTCAGCCATGGTGGAATGGGGAGAAAAATAGAGTCCCTAAAATATATACAAATGACCATTTCTCAAATATTTGAAATGTATTATTCTATTAAATTTATGGGGAAAAGAAGGGGGGCAGTGCCTGGGTGGCTCAGATGGTTAAGCGTCTGCCTTCGGCTTAAGTCATGATCTCCAGGTCCTGGGATCGAGTCCTGCATCAGGCTCCTAGCTCAGTGGTGAGTCTGCTTCTCCCTCTCCCTCTGCCTCTCCTGCTGCTTGTGCTCTATCTCAAATGAATAAATAAAATCTTTAAAAAAAATTTATGAAAAAACATCTTTCTGCCATTTACAAAGCATTTTTATTGATAGGTAACTAAAATCATTGTCTTAATGACCACAATTCTCAACTTGGAAAGAGTAAATGAGTTTTCACTGATTTAATATGTTAAAATTAGTGCATAGAATAGTAAATGAAGGATTGAGAGTCAGTGGGATCTTGAGCCAAATATGGTTATCTTCAACTTACATTGTGATGTCAAATTTCTCAAATATTTATCAGAAACCATGTTTCCACATATTCATGTCATGAAACTCACACATTAACACACATGGATACTGACTAATTCTAGAAACCCAAAACCACTGCAGGTATTTATGTTGGACTCTTTGGTAATCTTTTTTAAAATTATAATTTCAAAATAAGATAGGGTAGCACCAGATAAAGCAAAGTTTGCTGCACCACAATGTCATAACCTCTTCTGATCTGTGGCTCTCTTTCCTATTAGGTAATAATTATGAGATGACAATTCATTGACATACAAGTGTACAAGCAATAAAAAGATAGGTTATGTATACTCGGGTTCAAAGGCTAGAGGAAACCCGAAGCTAGAATATAAAACTGATATTTACAAATATCAGTAACAACAATTCAAAAGGAACATGCAATGGTATGTGCTCAAAATATATAGCCAAATTTGGACATTATCTAATAGATCATACATATTTGTCTTTTTTATGATATTTTGTTTTCATAAAAGAAAATCTGGAAATACATAACAACAGGAAGAAAAAGAGAGAAAGAAGGATGTTCATAGCCCTACCAACCTAAGGACAACCAAAATTAATATTTTGATTAATTTTCTTTGCCTTTATATTCAATATTTTTACTAAATATTGTACTTTATGTTACATCTTGTTTTTTAATTTTCTATAATATTATAAGCATTTTTCACATTATTTATGCCTTTCATCACTATTTATTTATTTATTTATTTATTTATTTATTTATTTATTTTAAAGATTTATTTATTCATTTGAGAGAGCGAGAATGAGAGAGAGTACATGAGAGGGGGGAGGATCAGAGGGAGAAGCAGGCTCCTCGCCAAGCAGGGAGCCCGATGCGGGACTCGATCCCAGGACTCCAGGATCATGAACTGAGCCGAAGGCAGTTGCTTAACCAACTGAGCCACCCAGGTGCCCTATTTATTTATTTTTAAGTAGGCTCCATGCCCAGTGTGGAGCCCAATGAGGGGCTTGAACTCATACCCTGAGACCAAGACCTGAGCTGAGGTCAAGAGTCTGACACTTAACCAACTGAGTCACCCAGGCACCCTTTTCATTACTTTTTAAATGGTTGAATAATAATCCTATTTAGTTGAGGGGCGCCTGGGTGGCTCAGTCCATTAAGTGTCTGCCTTCGGCTCAGGTCATGATCTCAGGGTTCTGGGATCGAGCCCCGCATTGGGCTTCCCGCTCGGTGGGAAGCCTGCTTCTCCCTCTCCCACTCACCCTGCTTGTGTTCCCTCTCTCACCGTGTCTCTCTCTGTCAAATAAATAAATAAAACCTTAAAAAAAATTCTGTTTAGTTGATAGATCATAGATTGCACAACTATTCAAGTCTTCAACACTCCATAAGCCTTATATAATTAAGTTATATATATTTCCTGTTGAGATTACGTTCTCCCTCTCTCATTATTGGTATTAAGAATGGGATTTTGTACTGTTTGATTGTCTGCATTTCTTTTTTTTTTTTAAGATTTTTTTTTTTAAATTTATTCATTTGACAGAGAGAGAGAGAGAGAGAGAACATGAGCTGGGGAGAGGGAGAGGGAGAAGCAGGCTCCCGCTGAGCCAGGAGCCTGAGGTGGGGCCCAATCCCAGGCCCCAGCATCATGACCTGAGCCAAAGGCAGATGCTTAACCATCTGAGCCACCCAGGCACCCCTGACTGACAGCATCTCTATTTTCTCATTTGTAAAATGTGAAGGGAAAGATGTGTCTCCTGAGACAAGAGCTTAACAACCCTCAGCACATAATAGCATTTCAGTAAAGATTGTAGAATGAATAATTGAATGAATGAATGATAACAGGAGATTCCTAGTGGGTTTAATTGTTTGAATTAGGAGACTAGGGGAGGAACAGCATATCAATACATTTCCATTATCTCCATCTTGACTCTGTCCCATCCCTAACTCTGTCCCACCGCTTGCGTCCATCCATCTCTGTACTCACTTCTGCCTGATAGCTTCACTTTGGATTTTAGGGATATCCAAGAGGGACACTGCAGAACAGCACATGCTCAGAAATGCTGAATTGAAATGAATGTTGCCCATTCCCTTAAATGAACCAGATCATGTTTCTTCTCTTTCTCCTACCTGAAATCTAAATTCTATGGTTTTCTTGTCACAGGGAACACGCACAGCTTTCCACTGGTGGTTCTGTGCCCCAAAAACTAAGATATCAAAGCTTTCCCTGATCCTGGCTGCATTTCTTTCAGCTAGAGACAGGGGACAGGTAATCTGAGAGACTAATCTAAGTTCATAACAAATATTTTATCAGTTGCAGTTTCCCCCCTTTTTACATGGTTAAGTTATGGCTCAGAGTCCCCAGCTTCCTATTATAAGAGACAGGTATATCATAATAAGCTCCTGTATATAAAATGTGCCTTTATCTCTACTACTGTTTCATCACTTCCAGGAAATACATGTGTAGGAATTTGGGCAGTCCTTCAAGATGAATTTCCTTATTAGACTGTGGTTATAAAATGCAATCAGTTAACAGAGTCTGCTGTCCTGTCATCCAACCATTAAAATGTGATGCCTGAGGCTTTTAGCTTTGCTCATTATCATCTTTTGATTCCTTTGTAAATACAGTTTGCCATTTGAGCTGCTTTGCTAATTATTGGGAACCATATTCCATTCCTGCAAACTAGTGAAACATCGTACTTCACTGAGATGGAAGTAGAGTAAATCTGAGCCTTCAGAATCAGCATAAAATGGGTGGGAAAGGACTCAATGAGCCAATTCCACTAGATAGACTATACAGACTGACAGACACTATGCCTTTCCCTCCATATAGACCAGCGGTTCTGGAACCAACTGTCACAGAATCATAGAGTGTTATAATAATATACATTCAAAATCTCCAACACTGACCTATTAAGTCAGAATTTTTTTTTCATAAACACAAAGGTTGAAGAATCATTGATAAAGGGTTATAAGATTACAGGCTCTAAAACTCAAAACAAAACAAAAAAACCCTCACAAAACAAAAACTGGGCTGAAGGTCTCTGGGTTTTTGACCTAACTCTTTGATTAAAGATGTTTGAGGATCACAAAGATATTTTTAGACTCAATTTATCATTGACTCAATTGATAATTTTACCAACCTAGAAGGCAATTCATTATGCCATCCAACTGATATAAATATTAATGGAATTTATGCACAAACATAAAAATAGTAAAAATGCCTTCAAATAAGCAAGAGAAGGAACGTGTAATGTATTTCCTCCTACAACATATTTTCATGCTGTGTGACCTCAGCTGGGACCTCACAGCAGCTCAGAAATATCTTTAGTCATCTGAAGGATTACCTACCATTTCTCCACAGCTATTCTGTCCTCCATCTCTCTGAGCATCTGTTTCTCTCTTCTATGTGTCTGTGAAGACGGAGTCTGTACCACATGAGTGCTTCCAACTTCCTTCTTCTCCATCTCAATATTTCCCTACATCATCGTATTGTCTCTGCACCTTATGGGCATGAGAAAGAAGTTCCTAAGGGTAATCCTGCCCAAATCCCAGAACTTTAAGATCTTTGTGACTTTAATGAGACACTGACATATAGATTCCAGGAGGAAGAATGATTCCTGCTGCCTACGGGCAGATGGAAGCAAGACACAGATGATAGCGAGCACTGGGGATGAATAATTGTTGGGTGTGAAGGTTGAGAGACAGAAGGAGGGACAGGTGTGGATGACAGGATACCTAGAAACAAGGATCAATCTCAGGATGGAGGAGGTTAGGATTTGGGAGACCAAGAGAGGCATCAAAACTGAAGCCAAGGAATGAGAACAGAGCTGCAGTAGCTGGATTTATAGCCAAGTGAAAAGACATTAAAAATCAAGGATGAAAATGGATTCAGTCAGAGCAGTCACAGGGATCAAAGAGCCTAAGTATAAATGGTGCTGAAAGCTTTTTTGGTCATTGGTCACCCAGAGGTTGTTGCTGCACCCTTTTTGATTTTTAAACTTTCCCGTCCTTATTCCTAATGTGGCTGAGAAGTGACTTAAGTCTTACAAAATCTATTTTCTAAACCCTGATCTCATCCTCTCCTGTCACTTCCAGGATGCTACATCCTATATATTGTAAATGTGAAGAGGATTCGTGCAGAGGGCTTATCTTCCTTTTCTCTTCTTGACCCTGCCTAACCTTTCCTTGAATGATCCCCAACCCCTGTCAGTGTGGTTTGAACAAAACTGACTTCAGCTTCTGGCTTCCGGGATGAGCACATCACTCGTCTGGCTAGTCCAAATACCGCATTCCTCTGGTCCAGTGATTGGTTCAAGGATGGTACATGATCCAAGTTGTGCCAGAGAGGATAAGCTACTGCCTCAGGACTTTTCTGAAGCCATGTAAGTAGAGCTGAGATATGGAGAGAGAGAAACAAGATTCAAATGATAATGTTTGAGCCCTACACTTAGTTCTGCCTGAAAAAAAAAAAAAAAAAGCCATGTATTTTCTATTACATGAGCTAATAATTTCTCTTTTGTTCAAGCAACGTTTCATTAGACTGATTAAACTTGAACTAGAAAGTGATCTAACCAATATAAATTAAAATGTGGTACAATTCTAGTAAACAATCATGTATCTTCAGCGGCTGTATGCAGTCACAGGCACTCCAGATAATATTGTGTTTCTGTGATTATTCAGGATTATATAACGTTCAACTCTGTCATTCAGCCTGCTGTCTTTTGGATTAGAATATTTCTTCTTTCCTCTGGTTGATATGCAACATCTGCATATGTGTTCTGATGCTATGCTATTCATGGGAGATACCCCAAACTATATGCTTGTTCAGTGAACTTTTTATTAATGCCCAATGTCTCCTTGTGGAATCATTCTTCCTTCATTCTTAGCCCAGTTGTTTTGGGTGGTGCTGACTATACCCCAAGTTCCAGGTGTGTGGGGCACATGACTCAGACTAAGTCCCTTAGAGATGTCCCCAAGACTTTTACTGGAATTACTTTTACTGGAATTATTTACTGGAATTATTAGAAAGGATCACTCTATTTTCTGGTATTGTTGATTTTAAGTATATGTAAGTCTAAAGCTGCCAGTGGATATTTTTGGGTCACCCGATGCCTATTTGAGATTGAGGCCATCACAGAGAAAAGCAGAACTTTGACATGGAGAAAGAAAGTAGTTTAATGAAGACATCTTTGAACTTGAATTTATCAATGCCTAAAGTCATCATTGCTTAGACTTTCCAGTCACAGGAGCCAACCAATCCCCCCTTTCTTTGCCTTAAACTGGTTTAGGTGGGATTTTTGACACATGGACCCAAAGTCCTGACTACACATTTGTACCAAGATGTCAATGCTTAGGGGTTAGTGTCAGCTGTCACAAGATTCCAAAAATTCATGAGAAAAGGTGAGTCTTCTGAATCCCATTTCTCAGAATTTGCTGAGAAGAGATTAGTGACTGGCTGACTTCTCTGAAAATATCCTTGGTTGTCATGGTGATGGAAGGGCACAGATACTAAGAGAGGATTCTGAAATACTTTCATATAAAATCTGAACTGGGTGGGAGACATGCCTAACTCAGCGCTGAGAATCCTGTGAACATCATGGCATTGATAGAACCTCCGAAGCCTGAGATACACTGGTCTTGGCTTCTCTCTGTTGCTCAAGGAATCAAAAGGGGGCAGCATTCTCATAAAGGGGGTGACAGACGAATGTGATCTTGTGTCTTTGCTCTTACTCAGTGCTCGGGGTCAATTATTGTATTGCCTCAACCCTTCAGGTTGCCACACTTATTCTTCAGGGGTTTTTCCCTTTACTTTGTAACCACGAAAAACATAATACATAAGCAATAAGACTAGGCTATTAGGGTTTTCTTTTTCCAAAGATTCCACATAGCTAGACACAGAACTCTTATTTAAAATACCAAAAGGAAAAAAAATAAATAAAAGATCAAAAGACAGATACAGATTTATTCCCACTTTTCAAAAATTTCCCAATAATGACACGCTGAACTGAATATGAAATGTCATTTGTGAAAATTCTAGGTTTCTATAGGGTTTAGATGTTGCTAAATTTCTTAGAGCAACCTGACAGCTCATCTTTTCCATATAAGATCACATCTAAGACGGTATAGTTCATTGACAAGCACTGATCCAAATGATGGTAAAACTATTATGATAAACTCTGAAATATTATACACTTGAGGGTAAATTTTATGAGAGTAAGATTTAGGGGTACATTTTCATCATCTTTTTAAAATTGATCCTTTTTAAAAAAAAAAAAACACTTTATCTTTTATAAAATAGCAATTATGCTAGTAGTTAAGTGACAAGTCCTTGCCCTGGTTCTACCACTGGGTAAACCTGGACCAGGGACTTTACCTCTATGAGTCAGTGTTTTCAGATATAAAATGCAGGAGTTAAACAAGATGAAAATATGGGTCCTTTCCAACTTTGAAACTACCCTTTTATGTAACATAAACAATACTTACAAATAGGAATTAACAGATGATTAATAAAAAACTTCCATATGCCATAGTGACAGGGATTCATTTCTAAAACTAGAAGGCAATCAAATTATTAAAGCAATTATTTAACTAGAGAAGGATGTGAGAGCAAGTCTAAATTTACTTGGCTGAATGTTCTATGAGCTACTTCTGTGCAGTGTTTTAATTCCTGGACTTGATAACCGTGCTAGAGGAATTGGTTTCTTGGCCATTTTGGTCAAATTAAGACTAACCTCTGCTGGAGTGGGCATGGAGATGTGCTACTGCCCAGATCCCCCTGAAAGGAAACCCTTACTGCCCTTCCCCTCACAGCTGCGGGCACTAAGATTAGCAGACAGCCTGGGTTGCCAGCTCCTTAAAGACAGTCACAGCTACATGGAGACACCTCGCCAATGCCACACTCTTTCTGGGGGCAGTCTGCATCCCCTGACCAAGTGGGCACACAAAGCCCAGAGGAACCTCCACAGGTACAACCTATCCCAGGATTCCCTGCTAGGTTGGCCAAGGCTTTTTCCAGCCTGCATCACAGTTTGACTTCTCCCTCTACTGGTGCTGCTTCCTTTCACTGGTGTTGATCCCTTATAAATGTGTAGCTCCCCAAACTCCATCTTAGCATCTGATTCCAGGGAACCTAGCCTTAGACACCTTTAATTAGAAAACATAAATTCAGGGCCCCTGGTTGGCTTAGTAGGTGGAGCGAGGGACTCTTGATCTCGGGGTTGTAGTTTCGAGCCCCCATGTTGGGTGTAGAGTTTACTTAAAAATGAAATCTTAAACAAAAAGAAATAATAAATGAGGGGATTAATGTCCATTTCAATGTTAATAATGGCCATTTCTAGATAGTGAGATTTTAATTATTTATTTACTTTTAAAGATTTTATTTTTTAAAATAAAATGGGACTTCGTGGCCACGATCATGGTTTCCATAATATCTGGATGTCCAGAATTTTAGCCAATTGCTCTAGTTTTAATACCACCAGGACCTTCTCAGGGTGACAAATTCTGAGTGCTTTCTTCACTGCTAAACTGAACATTGCCATTGGCAAATAAAATCCTTTGGTCTTAGGTAAGTGTAAGAAATAAAAATATCTCAATTCTATCCCGAGAGTGTTACTATTTTCCATCTATGGTATCTACTTATTAATAGAAAAAAACAACAATAACATCTTTGCTTTCCAGGTTTTCTATGAGATAGAGCCCCAGCAATAGTTTAATAAGGAACCACCATACAAACTTTCTGTCTCTCTACCTCCACAAACACAATTACCGAGGTAAACTTTCTCTCTCTCTCTCTCTCTCCAGAATGTCAAGATCCCTCATGATGAAAACTTCTGTTAAAACATACTCACATACACACTTCTTTGAAACATTTGATAAATGGATATTCCCACTGCAAAAAAGAATATATACATTTTTTTGTATTCATTGTTATGGGGCTTTTAGATGCTTGTTAAAAGTAGACCAAGTTAGAAATTAGAGAAGACAAAACTAAACAAATTGAAGTGGATGGGCTCAGAGCAAAGCATCCATGGTCAGAAACTGTTTACCCAAAGGCAGGAACGTTAATGTCTCACCGAAGCCACATTTACCAGGTGGCAGGGTATATGGAATGGCTTCCCATCCTTACAAAAGTCAGAGTAAAGATGGCCCCGGGGGGGAAAAATAGAATAGCTCCAAGAAGTGGCATTCCGGAGCACTAGAACGTATTTGAGATTTCAATTAAGAGCCCCTACCCACAGGTGGATTTTTTCCAAGCGCTGCCTTTTGGGCCTTGCTTTTCACGAGCCAGGAAAACGACCAGCCGTCTATAGGGCTTTGTTTTCCGGGTGTGTTGTGAGACAATGGAATAATGAATAGCAAACTCAGCTGGTGCCAGAGTTCTGTCACACAAGCCTGGCATCTGGGAGTCTGGTGTTTTTACTCATAGCAGCTGTGCAAGTTTGGAAAGACGTTCCAGTTTGAAGATCCATTAACCCCTGCTAAGGGCCACATTAGAGTACGGACATTTTTTAAGGGATAAATAATGTTGAATCCTGTTGAACCCAAGCCCAGATTGTGCTAAAAAGGAACTGTGCTAAATAATCTTCGAGGTCACACAGACTTGTGTGCTTCGAAGCTCACATTTTGAGAGGTGTTGGCAGTTATCTTGATAATGTAGTTAGAATGGTTTTTTAATGCTGTGCTTTGTTCTGTGAAATATTTGGGGAAGACGTTTAAATAAAGCCCTTCACTCAGTGTGGGCCTGATCCTTACATGAATGAGTAAATAGTTTGAGTTCCTGTGAACTATGATATGGAGCCTATGCCTCATTAATGCAGTCAACAAATATTTATTGGGCACCTACTATGCCAAGCACATTATTAGGTACAGCAGATCGGGCAGGACACAAAACAAAATCCCTGCTACCATATTGCTGCACAGGAGAAGTGTCACTTCTATACTAGTTATAAGCCATGGATATATGCAAAATAGGAACTGAGACTCTTCAAATATCATGTAAGCCCTCCAGTTGGACCCAGCCTAGTATTTCATTTTTCTTCTATTATTCCAGTGAAACTAGGTATTTCATCATAGAAAGTAAATTTCTCATCTTTTTTTCTGTTGAAATTCTTTTTAAGTTATTTATTTATTTATTTATTTATTTATTTATTTATTTATTTATTTATTTGAGACCAAGAGAGAGAGAGAGCATGAGCAAGGGAGAGAGTCAGAGGGAGAGGGAGAAGCAGACTCCTCGGTGAGCCGGGAGCCCGACACGGGGCTCGATCCCAGGACCCTGGGATCATGACCTGAGCTGAAGGCAGACACTTAACCAACTGAGCCACCCAGGCGCCCCTTTCTGTTGAATTTTTCTATCTGCTCCATGTTACTTCTAGAACATTGTCAGCCCCATCTTTAAATTTTTAAGATCTACTCATCCATCAAGGTCCTATTCAATACTCCCTACTCTATGTCCACCAACCAGATCCCTGAGGCTAATGTGTGTTCTTCCTCTGAGACCTTATAGCCACTTGTATAGACATATTCTAAGTAAGTTACATTCGTTTGTATATGGCCTATCACTCTTCTCTCCTTCTTATCCTCCCAAATATCCCACAAACCCCATGTACACATGATCTTTGAGACTTAATAGGGGTGTCCTTTTTTTTGGTAGGTATATCATTATGTTTATATACCAGTCTAGATCCCAGACTACCTAATTAGTCCACATTATTTTAATTAGATTGACATTTTTATGCCATGGTTTGAGCAAGATTTGGGACCAGGTATAATGATTCTTTGCCATTATCAATCAGGATCAGTCAGGAAAAAAGAGCCAACATCAGATAGTTTAATAGTGCATGTTGGAGAGCTAAAAGATCTAGAGGAGATAGGGAGACAAGCCAGAAAATAGCAATAACAAGAAACCCGTGGGAGGAGGTAGGGTTAACCAAGCCCAAGAGCTGATGTCTTTTCATGAGAACTGCACCTTGACAGAGCCTCTCCTAGAGGAGCTAGGACTCCAGAGGAAGCAGCTGTCTGGTGGGTGTTAAACATGTGGAGAAGACGCAGTTATTGTTGAAGACTCTACCTAAAGTAGAGAGGAAAGGGAGAAAATACCCTGGCTTCTTTGCCCCAGACTCCAGTCTCTCTCTTTCTCTCTCTGACAAATAAATAAAACCTTAAAAAAAAAAATCATGCAATATAGTGTTGGTTATTTCTTCCATCTTCTTTTTCAAGATATTCTATGATTTGGTTTCACTCTCCTCTAGTTATTTTCTTGTCTTGGGTTACTTGGTGTGGCAGTACATACAAGTCTCTCTTACTTTGGGCTGATTTCACAGTTTTCTTTCTCATTTCTCTATCAAACTCCATCTGAGAGCCCTTGATAATCTACTTTGTAGAAAAATATAAATAGCTAAATATTGGTAGTGAGCCTCCTTGATGGTCCCTAATGATTCTCACATACTGGAATTCATACTCTTGTGTAGTCCTTCTTTGATTCAGACCTCAAATTGGAAGTGATTGTGTGTTTGTGAATTCCAAAGTTAGGTCATAAATATCCTCCGGCCCGTCATGCCTTTGGATGACTGAAGAAGCGCCAGCAGAAATCTGATTGCAATCATGAGAAATCATAAGAAAGAGGTGCCTGCCTGAGCCCTTTCCAAATTCCTGATCCTGAGATTTTATAAGCATGCTACAGTTTGGGGATAAGTTGTTACGCAGCATTAGATAACTGGTGACAGTTGCTATTTTCATGATAGTTCTTCAAAGGGGTGTTTGTAAATTGATGCTTTAATAAAGCCGATATCCTCCATCTCATAGTACTTGGCAAATTGCACACAAAATGTCTTTCAAATGAACTATTCTTAATAAACTTAGGAGTTATGTGTGGCCAGACTTTTTTTTTTTTTTAAATAACTTTATGGGACATTTGAGGAAACTGACAAAGTTTCAACAACTTGCCCAAGTTCCTTCAACTAGTTAGTAGTGGATCCTGGGTCCAAGTCCACGTCTTCCAATACAATCCCTTCTGTGTATATTGCTGGGGATTTTAAGCACTATGGCAAGGCAAAGATACAGACTTGGGGTTGGGACTTGCTGCTGATCCTCAAATTTAGAATGTGTGGACCTGGCTAATCCACCTTTGCAATGAAGAATCAACAGATTCTTCAATAGAGAGACAACACAACATGCAGCTGGGAGCTGACCTATGGTGGCTAGCTAGGCAGGAGTGATCTCTGGCTGTTACTATACATCACTGCTCTTGTTCTTTCCCCCCATCTACTAATACTTTCCAGGCCCCCAAATCTAGGCATCTGAAAATCTGGTTGCAGCTTTTCTTTTCCAAGGATTTGGTCAAGATTATAGACACATGTGCTTGGAACATCCAGACTCTGTGTTACAATATGTTTCTTATTCATGATTTTACTGAAGACTTCTAATATCTAGAACAGTCCCACAGACTCCAAGACACTTAACACCAAGGACTGTTTGATAATAAAAACATTCTTTTCCTCTGACAGGCCAAAATAAATGTGTACATCAAGATTTTTTTGCTGGCTATTCATTTATTTCATAAAAATGAAAATTTGCAAACCCTGAAATACATCTTTATGTTCTTTATCACTATCTAACATTAAATAGTCCTGATCTGTTCCAAGTTGGGCACTTTGGTCAAAAGTAGATTCCCCACTAGACTGAAGTCCAGTGCAGATGGCACACTTCCCCTCCACTGCGTCCTCTCCCAGTGCCCTGACCCCTTTTACTTAGAAGAAATCACATTCAAATAAATATCAGGGATAGCATTCAGAAGGAAAAGTCATGAAATAATAGCTCTAGGCATTCTTAAAAGAGCAAGGCTTGACTCAACCTCTTCGCTTGGAAGGGTCAGTCTTGCTGCTTTGCCTAGAACAGTGATTAACCACATTATCTTCACATTAGAATCACCTGGGGATTAGAATCACTGGGGCCAACCAATATCCTGGGTCCTACCTCAATCATTAAATTAATTCAGAATCTTTGGGATGGAGCTCAGGCATCAGGATTTTTAACCAGTTCTCCAGGTATTTCCAACTACAGCCAAGTAAGGACCACCAGTGTAGTATACGGGTTGAGGGCGGACTGAACACAACACAGCCCTCTGATCTTCTTCTACCAGCGTGCCTTCTGGCAAGAGGCCCTGGAGTTGAAAATGATCAGGTCAGTCTCCTAGGTGTGCTTCATGGTAGGGCCGGGACCGAGTAAGTCACGAGAGGCTTTTGTTTTCTACCTTGCCCTGACAGAGCTTGATCTTAAATTTCTGAACAATGTACAAATTTTAATGGCTCTCTTTGCTTTCATTTACCTCCAGCTCTTGTGAGTAAAGTTACAGAGAGGACACAGTATATCTTATTTAATAAGCTGAGGACAATGACAATAATAGCCCTAGTCTGTGTTAGTTGTAGCTTTTAGAAGTAATTGTATTAAATGTTGCCCATGTTTTAATAATAGGCAGGATAACATTATAAACAAAGTTCACTGTTGCTTTAAAATGGCTCCCAAGTGCACACTCTTGCCCCGTCCTACTTCTTAATCCTCGCAGACACTTCCATGCCTGTATAGATCACCTTCTCATAAAAACTCCACATTCTCATAAGAAGTTTTCTCTCCTGTGAGAAAGGCTTCAAGGCCTTTTTCTATGGTCGCATATGCCATCAAAGGGTTCATAGATAATGTCATTATCCCACTTGACTTTAAGCTCTGAACATAGCGATCTGGTTTTCATCTCTTTGTATTCAAGTGACTATACAGTAATCTGCCCATAATGGATGTTTAACAGGTGCATAAAATAAATGTATGCAAATGTCCTCTGCCTAATTTCGTCCTGTAGATGGGCAATTTTTCTCTGTTAGAACAAAGGAAAGTCTGGTGATAGAATGGCAAGACTATGTAACAGATCCTTTTCTGCCTTGTGTCATTTTCCAGAATTTAGGAGTAATGGACAGTATAAATCTTTGGACACTAAAATTATATAAGTTTCAGCTTCCAAATTAGCCAAAAACATAAGAATGACAGAACTTTAAATGTAGCTGCCTTGGAAGTGGTATATTGAAATGGAGGGCAGAGCTAGTTAACCTTGGTTTGTATGCCAGATTCCTTGGGCTAATTTAGTATCTTTTAGTGCCTATACTCATTTTGTTTTCCAAATCAGGTACACTGGAGACACATTAAAATTGGAAATTTAAGTGGTGAATACTTTTAAAGATGTCTGTTTCCTCTCTAAAAAATTAAAAATTTTAACATTCTGATCCACACAGGTTTTGGGATATTCCAGATAAGCACAAGTACTAACAGAGATCAAGTGGTGATTTATTATCTTATCTGTAGTTTCCCCTTAATATATTAAGTTGAACATCTCAGCAAATAATTATCACTTGCTTTATTTGCCGTGCCCACTGCAATCTTACTCTACCTATTTAACAAACATAATAGAAAATGGATTTTTCTCTTTTATATGAAAAAAGGATCAATAAAGATTAAGTACAGGCTAAATAGATTGATTAATGGGATTCAACTCAAAACAAATACTAGCTACTGAGAAAAGGAATATTATATAGAAAGTTGTCCAAGAAGATGGTGGTATCCCCAAATCTTCCCATGGTTTGACGTTAATGATACCGCCCAATGCTTGCATTCTCACTGAAGGAAAACAACACATGAAAAATAGCTATCCGGTTATGCATTATGGTTAATAGGTTTATTTCTGTGTGCCGATTTATACAAAGCTTTTTTTTTTTTCTGACAATCCTTTTAAACCGAATTCTTACAAAGAAATATATATATTTCTTTGCATTTCAAAAACCAGTAGAAAGAGGACATGGCCTTAGAACTATAGTTCTAAGAAAGAGCTTTATACAATAATCAGTGGCTTTTCTTGTGCCTGGTTAAAAATAACATGGGTTAGTTTTTGTTTTGAAGAGATAACACACACATCCTATTTAAAGTTTTTCTTTCATTTACTCACACAAATTTATTGAGCCCTCACTGAACCAGGGATTGGAGACAGTGAAAATACAAATGTGGTTCCTACTCATACATATATGTTCTATCTCGAGGAGACAGAGAATAGCAAGTAATCAAATTTATCAGTGAGATAATATCACGTGGTGGTAGGAGTCTGACTAAAATAAAGGCACGGAATGATGGGGAGAGGATGCTGCTTTGGATAAAACAGAGAGGAGGGTCCTTTTCAAGGAGGAGACGTTTGGGCTGACCCTGGAATGTTGAGAAGGAGCTGACCACGCCCAACTACAAGAGAACCTGCTTCAAGCTGGGGAACAGTGAGTAGAAAGGCCAACAGGGAGCTGGCTGGTTCACTGCACAAAGGATTGTTTATGTCTGTTTGAATTCCACTTTGAATTAAAAGGGAAATGACTGCTGTAATCATCAAAGCATGACTTACCTACCAGGTCAGTTGGTAACTATCCGAGATCAGTGATGATTTGCATTTAATTGACCACTTTAATTTTCATACTCTTTACTTCTGCAAGATGATTTGCAATTTTGTGTCTTGCAAAATCTCCCTGTCAAATGTAGTGTAGAGATGAGAGGAAGCTTCTGATTTATCATTCAAGTCATTCAGAGCCCAAATCACAATCTTCCCGCCCCGCCCAGTAAAATAATATAACCAGTTCACTTCACTGGCTGAAGGCTTTTCAGGACTCAGTCCATCTTACAATTGCCCATTTCAACAAGATCTGGCTGCCCACCATCTGCAGCACGAATTTTCTCAGGAAAACAATGCCAACTCCACAACATCAAACAACACAACCGTGACAGTCACGGAAAGGAGACCATATCCCCAACAATTGCTAATAGATACTTCGTGCTGCTGTTAGAATTTTTCTTGAGAAAGATCACTTTCTAACATTAAAGCCGGAAACCATAACACATTAACGAGAATGAGAGACTCATTTGTTTTTAGTTAAAAATAAGATGAGAATGTGTTTCCGAAGGGCTGAAAATCTAAATTAGAAGGGGAAGATGCAAATAACAACAAAAACCTGCCTTCAAAAATTTTAGGCAAGCTGTTTCAGCAGGAAAAAGGAAAACAACAAAGAATGAAGAATCGAAGTTTTAATGCAGTTTCTGCTGTTAACTCATTAATGTTTGTGCTTCTCATTCGACAACATTATGAATGCTGCAAATCCTAACATTTCCTACAACATAGGTGTGTTGTGACACATAAATAATGAAAACTAAAATGGTATTGAGCTACTTCCTAAAACATGAGAGCATCTGCATTTACACCTCGATAACTCTGAATGGTTCAATTAATGAAAAGTAATTAAGGGATATCTGTAAAGACAGATTTATTACTTTCAAGGGCACATTCTCACTTAATGTAATGAATAACAAAATTCTGCCAAGCAGAGGTTATACAAGGGCCTATAATTTGGGAGTGTTTGTAATTAAGAGTATTGATTATGTGAAAAGTATAGAGTGCTTATAAAAATTTAATCTTCCTAAATGCATAAAATATTTCCTTTATCATCTTTTAACAAATTTAGTTTTGCATTTGGGTACATTTAGCATCCTATAAAAATAAATTCTAATACCCATATTCCATAATTTTGAATCTTACCAATACGAGATTGTCAACACTAATATCTTGAGCGGCCATATTTCCAGAGCTAAAATTAAGACAAATATAAGAGTCAGAAACATTCGAATTTTGAGGACATTGAGAATAATTTTTAAGGAGAATAGGCCTGCCTATTCATCAAGACTATTCATCAAACCCTAGGACACGTGATGGCCACACATATATTTTGGTATTTAGGACTTTGACCTGCACATTGAAGTTTCAGTCAGGTTGACCTATCCCTTCATAAATTCCTACTTTCTATTTCCTGGTCCTGCGCACTAACCTTCACCTTTAAACTCCTTCACCTGGTAAATTACTCCTCATTCTTTAAGTCCCAACTTAAACAGCAAGAAATTGCATATGTTAAAATTAGCTCCCGTCTATTGAATGGCTACTAGGCGCCAGGTATCAGGCTAAGCACATTTCAAACATCATCTCATTTACTGTTTACAATAAATCTGTGATATTTCCCAGATAAAAAAAAGTCAATGAAGAGTTTAATTTCCAATCCATTACTGACCAAAACTTTTATAAAATATCATAAAAATAAAATATCATAAAAATAAATAACTAAGAGGCGCCTGGGTGGCTCAGTCGTTAAGCGTCTGCCTTCGGCTCAGGTCATGATCCCAGCGTCCTGGGATCGAGCCCCGCATCGGGCTCCCTGCTCCGCGGGAAGCCTGCTTCTCCCTCTCCCACTCCCCCTGCTTGTGTTCCCTCTCTCGCTGTGTCTCTCTCTCTGTCAAATAAATAAATAAAATCTTAAGTAAATAAATAAATAAATAAATAAATAAATAAAACCATGAAATGAAAAAAGCTATACAAATACAAATGCCAATTTATTATTCGATTGAATAGACATAAAACTGCCCTAGCAATCTGCTCTAAAAGTTTCTGATTCTAAATTTCTGTACTTTCTCCTTGCTAACTGATAACACACACTTCTTTGGACCAGCTCTGATACAGACTGAACTTTGAACAACACTGTTCAGCAACTTGTTCCAAGTAGCGGATCAAGATTCTTTGGACTCCAGGGTTTTGTTCTGAGCTTTGAAGCGAAAGACTTCCTTCCACACTTAGGAATCTGGACCAAACTGCCAATAGGCCCCGGAGAGAAATGCTTTTCTCAGACACGATTTCACACTAAGACTTGCCTCATTTCCTGTCCCCTGTCTAACCTTTGTGTGAAGGACAGTGGGAACATTAATTAGGCATTATTAAAGAAACTCCACCCACAACGGTGTGGTCCTGTGACTCAGCAGATCAAAATTGTCCACCGTGCCTGCAGTCCAGTGATTCACTGTGAACCACAAGTGAAGCATCAGATTTCTCTGTCATGGTCTCCTCCAGACTGAGCTTTATGCCCACTGGTGTTTCTAGCACTCCCTGTGATCTCACTTACAGATTTCCTGTAAACAGTGGCCTGAAGGAGAACACCCACAACTCGCTGGGACTGAGCAATCATCTATAACACTGGGAAGTTTTAAAAAATTAACATTTCTCCCAGAGACAACCAAATCCACAGAGGCCACATTCTGCTAAAAGGTACTCACTTTACATTTCCAAGGAGAACAAAAGACTTCTTAGACCTGAAACATCTGTATTCAAGCAATTTCCCTGTCTTTCTTCAGGATACTGTGCGGGATCTAGTTTTACGATTTCATCCCTAAAAAGCCCATTGTGGTGTGTGGGTTTTTTTTCCCTCAAAAAATAAATGGGTGGTCTGCCTCAAAGGTAAATACAAGTGTCCAAAATTTAGAAGACAAAAATATGTAACACTGTCTCCTTTTTCTTCCCTAATCTCACTAACAGTTTTAAACAATTTTAAAGTCCTGTTTCAGCCAGGGTCATTTTAACTTGGAATTTAATAACAATCTGTTTATTTCGGAATCTAATAACCTGCTATAATTTTACCAGTTGTTCCCTTTCCTCGAAACAGCCCAAACCTAAGATAAACATTAGAATATATTTCTGATACATTTAACAGCATAGTGGAGGATTCGTTGTAATTTCTACAACTGAGTATTTTCACAGGAGAAAAGGTAGGTGAACAGATGCACCTAATTTGATGTGAGTTGCCTGACCCAGCACTTAATCCAGTCCTGAGCTCTTGTGCTGGAGGCTGCCCTCACCTGTACAATTCTGTTTCGCAGCAGGCAGATCTACATTACAAATAGAAGACCAGCACATGGCAGCAACCTCCTCACTCATGACATATTTGTAAATGGTGATGGAAGTAGAAGCTTCCTTCTGAAAAAAGCCTTATGCTGGTAACACATTATGTTCGTGATCTCTATAACTGAGTAACATTTAAAAATGAGGTACCACTTTGACTTATAGAGACCACCGACATAATTCTGCCATGTTCTAGAAAGTTCTTCATTGTTGTTTTAATTTCATATTCCATTACCTGAGATGGGGTTCAGGACATGCTACCCCAAAACATGGCACCTTGGCATATCGAAGATTTTCAGCTGAAGAAGGTGGAGGAAACGGCAGAGGCCGGAAGGTCAGAGTGAAACAGGTTGTAAAATCCTCATGTGAGAGGTACTTTCCCTATCTCCCAAGGAAGGAACATCCTTATTTCGGAAGACAGAGGGACTCCGAGAAGAATCCAAACAGGCCTTGCTAAGTGTTCCCAGTTTACCATACCTACCTCACACTCTTTTTTTTTTTTTTTAAAGATTTTATTTATTTATTTGACAGAGAGAGAGAACAAGTAGGCAGAGGGAGAGGGAGAAGCAGGCTCCCCGCCGAGCAGGGAGCCCGATGCGGGGCTCGATCCCAGGACCCTGGGATCATGACCTGAGCCGAAGGCAGCGGCTTAACCAACTGAGCCACCCAGGTTCCCCCTACCTCACACTCTTTAACCTATATTTCTCCATGACTGTCCACTCTTCATCAAAACTCACACAAAAATACTCAGGCCTCACTGCTTCTTCACGTCTTCATTTCCTATGAAGGCTACTGTGTCATGTAAAATGTATATGAATTTGTATGCTTTTCTCTTGTTAATCTGTCTTCATCAGTTTAATTTTCAGACCCAGCTGATGGGGTTTTGGAATATAGGTGAGATTCAGTGGGGTGGAGTCCGGAGCCGACAACCAAGAAAGAATTCTTGAGACGTCTTTGGTGCAAAATGGTGGTTTATTAAAGCTCAGGGACGGGACCCACAGGCAGAAAGAGCTGCTGCACCGGGGTTGTGAGGGGTGGCTGGTTATATACTATGGGGTTGGGGGAGGTAAGGAAAAGGGAGATTTCCGAATTAACTTTCATATGCTAAAGAGGACCTACAAGATACCGGAGGCCTTGGCATTGTCAAGTTAAGGTTGTTTACCCCTCTAGTAAAGCATGAACGTGAACATAGTTGGGAGCTTCCTGAAGGAACATTACACTCTGCCCGCTTCAGTTATCTGTCAATGGGCTGCAGGTTATAAGGGCATTTAATTTCCTTCTGGAAGCTAGGTTATTGATGATAGGAACGCTTTGTTCCTGTAGATTGCTAAGACATTTGTAAACTGAGGGAGACTCTATAAGTTAACTATTTGTTTTTCCTTTAGGGCAGCCAGGAGGGCCTGAGGAATGTCACATATGTCAGCTTCTGCTTTGTCCTCAGCTTGCCTTCTGTTCCCTCATCACAGCCAGGGACCCTAAGAAGGTCAAGGAAAATTTTTTTCCTTCCTACATCTGATTATGCCCCAAATGGTAGCCTCGACTTCTGCCTTTCTTTTTCTCTCTCCAGACTACTACCTCATGAGACCTGAATAATTCCCTCTGTCTGTTATCAGAGTCATCTCTCCGTTACCTGAAATGGATTTTCCAAATTGAGGATTATCCATTCTTTTTATATTTTTCTTCTGCATTGTGGCCTTTGTCACTTTAGTAATTCACTAATGCTTTTCAAGATCTACTGGGAAGTGGGGGAAAAATGAAATCAATTCTGTTGTTTATAAAGTTGTGACGAAAACCAATGGCTAAAATAAGATTTTTCTGTGCAGTGCCTCCACATCATTAGCATGAGGAATCAAGAGCTATCTGAACACTGATAAGCAGCCCAGAGGTTAGAATTATCCTGAGGCAATTTCCAATTTTCTGGTTCCTTTCTTCCTAAGTAATTGTCTGTTGATATGTCTATGTAGTTATTTATCTCCCATTTCTCCCCTCTTTTAGCAATTCTTGTGTAGCAAAGATTTTTAATATTTCTACCAAGACCTCCAAAAAATTGCATCCATCTTGTATTTGTTTGGACATTTTAGTTGTAAGAAACAAAACTCAGCTCGAGCTAATTAAGGTGCACAGGTTGATTTATTGAAAAGATATTGAAGTATTTCCCAAAATAAAAATAATTAAAACAAACAGGATAGCTCCAGGGTCACAGGGGATAGAAGTGAAGCCCCTCCTGTAGCCTCTCTCTCTTTTTGCCCTTTTCTGGATTTTGGCCTTGTTCTTTCAGGCTTTCTCCCTGGAGAAAAGACATGGTTGCAACAACTTTGGGGTCACATCCTTAAGGTTCTGTGACCAGAGAGGAAAAGAAATTTTTTTATTTTATTATGTTATGTTAATCACCATACATTACATCATTAGTTTTCGATGTAGTGTTCCATGATTCATTGTTTGCGTATAACACCCAGTGCTCCATGCAGAACGTGCCCTCTTTAATACCCATCACCAGGCTAACCCATCCTCCCACCCCCCTCCCCTCCAGAACCCTCAGTTTGTTTCTCAGAGTCCATAGTCTCTCATGGTTCGTCTCCCCCACCGATTCCCCCCCCTTTTTTAAAGATTCATTTATTTATTTGAGAGTAAGAGTGAGAGAGCACAGGAGCAGGGGGAGAGGCAGGACAGTAGGAGAGGGAAAGAGAGAGAATTTCAAGTGGACTCCCTGCTGAATGGGGAGCCCGGGGTGGGGCTCGATCCCACGACCCTGAGATCATGACCTGAGCTGAAACCAAGCGTCAGACACTCAACCTACTGAGCCACCCAGGCACCCCCAGAGAAGAAAAGAAACTTTTCCTATAAAATCCACTTATAAAATCTTGGGAGGGACAACCTTCTTGTTCAGGCTGCATTAGCTTCTCATTTCTAGCCTTGTTACTAATCCGGTGTTATTGGGGCAGTTTCTTTTTATCCTTAATTATTGTTTTTTAAAATATTACTTTTGATCTCAATTTACCAACTGTTCCCTTTTCTATCACAAATTAAGTAATGATAATTTTAACTATCACAGTAATTTTAATAGTATATTACATCTCACTTTAGCAGAATGCTTACTGCATGCCAAGCTTTATGATAAGTGACATGTATATCAGCCCTTTTTTTTTTTTTAAAGATTTTATTTATTTATTTGAGAGAGAGAGAATGAGAGACAGAGAGCATGAGAGGGAAGAGGGCAGAGGGAGAAGCAGACCCCCTGCTGAGCAGGGAGCCCGATGCAGGACTCGATCCCGGAACTCCAGGATCATGACCTGAGCCGAAGGCAGTCGCTTAACCAACTGAGCCACCCAGGCGCCCTATATCAGCCCTTTTAATCCTCAAACAACTGTGAGATAAGTCTTAGAGCAGAACTGGAAAGTAACCAGTTTCCACCAGTAATTGCTCATCAAATGATGGCTTTTACTACTAAAACCTGAAGTAATCATTCTTGAAGTCTCCAAGTTGAAGCAATGAGACACAATTTTTATGTAGAGACAGTGCCAGGATTTTAGCTTTTGTCACATAGTACAGCAAGGGAAGACCTCTGGCTATACACCAAATCTGATCTCCCTTTGTGGACTCCCAAGCAGCTAGACTACATTTCTAAGCATCCTTGTTGTAAAGTGTAGTTAAGTGAGTTTTCACCCATTAGAAGGGATATGTGCATCTTCCAGACCTTACCCACACACCTCCCCCCTTGTGCTCTACAAGCTCTTTCCTCTTCTACTGGCTGGATGCAGACAGTGACAAGATACTGGGGAAGGGAGAGAGAGTCCATTTCCTTTCCTTTTCCTGCTTCCAGAAGCTGCTCACATTCCTTGTCTCATCACTGTCTTTCTCCATTTTCAAAGCCAGTAAGAGCAGCTTTGCAGCCCTTCTCACGCCGCCATCACCCAGACCTCTTCTGCCTCCCTCTTCCATTTTTAAGGAAGCTTGTGATGACATTGGGCCCACGTCGATAACCCAAGGCAGTCTCTCCTATTTTAAGGTGTGGGCTGATTAGCAAATTTAATCCCACCTGAAAAATCAATTCCCCTGTGCTATGCAACCTAATGTATCCACAGGTTCCCAGGATTGGGGCTTGGACATGTTCAGGGGGAGCCCACAGAACTGCCTACCACAGAAACTGAGGCTTATAGCTCAGATATCAGCATGGCACTCCCTGTGTTTAGATTCATTCCATGACTATATTTGTACCTTTTCTATCTGTCTTTTAGCTCCTCATTGCTGATTAAATTCAATCTCCCATTTCTTTTAGCTAAGATAAATCTTATTTCTGGGGAAGACTTCATTTTGTAAAAGATTTGAATTTTTATTACAGCCTTTCTGTGTAGCTAACCCATCTTTGTGACCCAGATTTGATTAGTGCACAGATACTGTCTACAGTATTTCTATAGGCTTTTAGAGTTGGACATTTTATTTTATTTATTTATTTATTTATTTTTTAAAGGTTTTATTTATTTATTAGAGAGGGAGGGAGAGAGAAACAGCATGAGAAGGGAGAGGGTCAGAGGGAGAAGCAGGCTCCCCGCTGAGCCAGGAGCCCGATGTGGGACTCGATCCCAGGACTCCGGGATCATGACCTGAGCCGAAGGCAGTTGCTTAACCAACTGAGCCGCCCAGGCGCCCTAGAGTTGGACATTTTAAACAGCTCTTTCTGATAGTAAAATAAAAGTCTCCATTACTAATGGAGACACTTTCCCCCCCATGGCATAAATAGAAAATATGTGCCTGTGTCCACACTCTGCCACAGATCCACTCTCTGCTCTTGTCTGTCATCCAGTATTGACACAAGAGGCTGACACCTGTGGACTACAAATCCCAGGCTTGCTTACGGCTGGCTTCTAAATGGGCTTAACCAATGGGAGACAAGGGCAGGAAGGGCAGGGGCACAGAGTGTTTCTCCTCTGCACCCTCTGTGCTTTGGCACTATACAGTTGACCCTTGAACAGCATGGGTTTGAATTGCACAGATCCACTTAGTGCAGATTTTTTTTCCCCAATAAATACAGTACAGTACTGTAAATAAATTTTCTCTTCCTTATGTTTTTCTTAATATTTTTTCTTTAGCTTACTTTATTGTAAGAATACAGTACATAATACCTATAGCATACAAAATATGCACCCCTTGGCTGTTTATGTTATCAGCAATGCTTCTAGTCAACAGTAGGGTATTAGAGATTAGGTTTTGGGGAAGTCAAAAGTTATATGTGAATTTTTTACTATGTGGGGGCTGGCACCCCTAACCCTGCATTGTTCATGGGTCAACTATATTTACATAGGGCCAATTCCACACTTCTCCTCCACCCTAACTTCCACTGGGAGACCCCTGATCTAACAGCCCCAGCTCCCACTGAGCCCTGGTATCACTATTACCTCCCTTTTCCCCTTTAGTAGTAAGGGTCGTGATAGTTTCCCACTGATAATGGTCTCTGGATCCTCATCATCCCTTCTTTACTCCTTTCCTTTGCCCACACTTCTGTAAGAAGTTTTTCAATAAGTCTCTTCATTTGAAATGAATCCTGTTTTCTGCTGGAACTCTGAAACAATATCCCCAAGCAAATTCTTCAAAAAAAAAATTGTATTTGATGTTAATGGGAAAATAAATAGATCTTCAGCTCAATGGTGCTAAACGTTCTGCTTTGAGGATATCTAAAAATGGCCAAGAAGAAAGGAAGGGAGGTAGCCAGTGGTCTTCCTTCACGCTCTCTCTCTCTTTATGTGTTTCAGCTCTTAACCTCATAACGTATAGTTTCCTTATAAAAATCAAAACTACCATTCATTCATTCATTATTCAATATTTATTTGGAATAAAATAGTGATTTTATTACACTGATGTGCAAAGCAGACTATATTAGAACTTATAGCTAAGTAGGGGAAGGTGGAGGGAGACAGTTCTCAAATAATCACACAAATATAAAATGACAGGCTGTCTTACAAGTAATAAAAGAAAAAAATAGAAGAGACTTGAGCATGGAAGTAGGGGAGCTAATTGGCCTTTGATGGGCATGGGATGGCCATCAGTGGAAGCTTCCTCATAAAATGATGTATCTGCTGAGGTTTGAAGGAAGGGAGTGGCAGCCCAGAATGGAAGTGGGGATAAGGAAAGCATGTAGTGTGATTGTACAAAAGTCTCAAATAAAGCACAGAATGCACAAAGACCTTGGGTACTTATAGAACTTAACAGTTTTGAGAAATCTAGAAACCAGGGAAATTGGATTACAGAAAGCAAGGAGGATGGTAAAACATATGGGGAACAAGTCAGGGTTCACCTTAGTCAGGATTTTGCATCCCTGTTAAACATTTGACTTATCATCTTCAGAGCTATTGGAGGCCATTTCATGGTTTTAAGCAGATGAGTGATGGCAAGACTTGTGTTTCTGAATATTTAACTCTGCTTGCCGTAGAAAGGTTGGTTTGTAAGGAAGCAATAAGATATGGAGCTAGGAAGATGGAATATTTCTTACCCAGGCAAGTGATGAGTGTAGTCTGAACCAGGATGGAGAGTCTAGAAATAGAGAAAAAGGTACAAATTTGAAGGATGTTTAAAATTGGCAGGAATTTGTAAAAAATAGAATATGAGGATATGGGAAAGTGTCAAATTTCAGTTTGTGCAACTAGATGAGGCCTCTAATGAGATGGAACCATTGGAAGCAATCCAGGTTTAGAGGGAAGAGCAGTGTATGTTTAGGATGTGCTGCTTTGATATGACTTATTTTATTTTGTTTTATGTTTATTTTATTTTAATTGTGGTAAGAACATCTAATATGAGGTCGACCTTCAACAAAATTTTAAGTGTGCAATACAGTATTGTTAACTATATGCATTATGATGTATAGAAAAACAATCCTAAAATTCACATGGAACCACAAAACCCCATGAATAGCCAAAGCAGTCCTGGGTGGGGAGGTGGGGGGAACAAAGTTGGAAGCATCAATTTCCTGATTTCTAGTGTTACAAAGCTACACTAATCAAAAATAATATGGTACTGGCATAAAAACAGATATGTAGACGAATGAAACAGAATAGAGAGCCCAGAAATAAATCCATGTATATATAGTCAACTGATTTTCAACAAGGGACAAGGGATCCAAGAATACATGTGGGAGAAAGGATAGTCTCTTCAACGAATGGTGTTGGAAAAGCTGGACTTCCACCTGCAGAAGAATATGACTTTCAGACTAGACACCCAACTAGATGAACTGTGAGGTAGAGATGCACAAAGTTCCTGTTTCTTTGAAGAGAGATCTGAGCAGAAGAAATAGGAGGATCGTTAGAAGGCAGATAGTGGTGGACATATTGAGTAAGGAGGAGAGAAAATAGAATGAGAATAGAAGATGATTTTCAAGAAGTTTAGAATTTAGCAGAACTGGGCATTGTGATTCATCCAGGAGGTATTGGATGAAATATGGTATATCCTTTAGGAAAATGTACTGAAAGTTTTAGGATTATTTGACTCCCTGCCTTTCATTCCTTTACCTAAATTTTAGCTATACTACCCTTTTCTAAAAAGAAATACTCTGTTTTTCTTCTGTTCCTTATCTTGTTGAAAGAAAATAAGCCAAAAAACCCCTGAATTTGTTCTCGTAATCCAAAAAAAATAAATATTTAAACTTTCTTAGTATTTGATTATCATTCTAGTAACAAAAATCAGATTTTTCTTTAAAAAACTTTGGAATGGGGTTTCTTTTGCAACGGATCTTAATTTTGAGATGCCACAGACTTTTGAGAATCTGATGAAATGGTAGAGCCTTGCTTGAGAAGAAAGTGAATATGCCCTCATTTAAAATGTTGTAATTAAATTCATGAGGGGGGAACCTGGGTGGCTCAGTCATTAAGCGTCTGCCTCCGGCTCAGGTCATGATCCCAGGGTTCTGGGATCGAGCCCCGCATCAGGCTCCCTGCTCAGCAGGAAGCTTGCTTCTCCCTCTCCCACTCCCCCTGCTTGTGTTCCCTCTCTCGCTGTGTCTCTCTGTCAAGTAAATAAAATCTTAAAAAAAAAAAATTCATGAGTTCCAAGGACCCCCTGAAGTCCGTCATCCAAGCATAGATTCCCTAGAAATGGCAGATTAAATCCTCCTGCTCTAAAGGAACACAGAAAGAGTGCTTTGCTATTTTTATCTTAATTTTAATGATATAACAGATTGCTTTGATTTGGGATCCATTAGGTATTTTTTAAGGACTTGGATTCCTGATATTTTACATATGTTTTGTTTCAGAACTCATGGCTTTTAACGATTATATATTTTGATACTTTTCATGACATTGAGCTTCTCCACAAATGACAAAATGGAAGATCAAAGACGTTTTGAAGGAGAAAAAAAAGCAAACCTTGATTTCACACACACACACACACAACTATCTCTAGAGAGTAACTCTCAACCTGATAAATTTTCCCGTTGGCAACCAAATTATTTTTTCCTTATGCACAAACATACTTATTTGATTTTTCCTTATTATTTTCCCCTGGAGGGGTATACCAAAACTAAGCTGCACACAAAGTGTGAGGAATCTTTTCTAGACCTTTATCTAAAACATAACAGATTATAAACACAGTAATACAAGACATGCAAAATTAATGTCTCTGCTTTTCCCATATTTTTTTTTAAAGATTTTATTTATTTATTTGACAGAGAGAGACACAGCGAGAGAGGGAACACCAGCAGGGGGAGTGGGAGAGGGAGAACCAGGCTTCTGCCGAGCAGAGAGCCTGATGCGGGGCTCGATCCCAGGACCCTGGGATCATGACCTGAGCCAAAAGCAGACGCTTAACGACTGAGCCACCCAGGCACCCCTCCCATAATTTTTTAATAGCAATAATTCTTTTTTTTCTGACAGTCCTTTACTGAGACTGCAAAGCCACTGGTTTTTATTGAGGGTTTTAGATTTGGCATCCCATTTTATATATTATAAAATTATAAAGTATAATGTATGTATTAGTGAATGTACATTAGCTTTCTAGCTGCAATATTACTGTAGATGTAGATGGTTCTTCAAGATCTGCATGTAGTCAGAATTGCTTCATGCAGGGCTAGTCTTGTTCTGGCCACTGGTCCCAGGCCCTGAGTAAGGGAGAATTCTATTACCTGACCCACGCCTGGCACACAGCAAGCCCCCAGTAAGTAATTGCTGCCACTAACCAAACCAGATGTGATTCAGTGATGGTAGCAAATCTAACTCAGTATCTCAGCCTCAGCTCTGTTCTCATGCAGTTTGAAGGGCAGTGCTCTGAGAAGCATAAGGTTGGTGAGGCTGAGGTGTGTTATAAAAACATGTCCTTAGACAGAGCGCCTTGTATTTGAACTGAAGATGTGGACTGCAATATTTTACAAGCCTCAACCTGTGCAGAGAGTAGGGGAGAGGCTTTCAGATGAGGCAAGCAGAGAGCTCATAATAACAGCAATGGAGATAGTGATTCACACAGGGCGAGAAAACATGGTAAGCTGAATTTTGCACCGTTGACCACATGCAAAGAATGTGCCGAATTTTAAATTTACCACCTAAATATGACAGCCCAAAAGGAGGAAAAGGCGGAAGCTTGTCAAATCTGTCCATATTTTCAGTTTCCCTTAAATACGTGCTTTGGGAATAATGTCAGGGGAGCAGAAATAAAGTTGTTTCATTTTTTAAAAGCCTTTAGATGTGTCATCAAGACAAGGGCAGTATTAGTGCAAATACCTGTGGCAAGAATCAAATACAGATCCAGGAACATTTGTCAGTGTGCTTAGTTCTGAAGGCTATGGCAAAGTGGTCCCAAGAGTTTGCATACTGGGGAATTTTGAGATTAAGACATGGTCGATCTAAGCATAGATGTGCAGAGTCACCTAAAAACAGTCTACTGCTTCAGGAGACATGGAGTGCTGGGTAAGAGGGAATGAGGGATACTTGCAAGGGATACTGACTTTTTTTTTTTAGGCTTAAAACAACAGGAACTTGTTGTCTCATACATAGTTCCAGAGGCCAGTTCAAAATCAAGGTGTTGGCAGGATTGGTTCCTTTTTGGGGGCTCAGGGGCAGACTCTATACCATGCCTTTCTCCTAGCCTTTCTGGTGGTTGCTGGCAATCCTTGGCATTCCTTGGCTTATCGCTGCATAATTCCAGTGCGTCCCCCCATTGTCCCACGGCCATCTTTCTTTTGTGCCTCTGTGTCTTCACATGGCCTTCTCCTCTCTGTGTCTATGTCTCTTCTCATAAGGGCACCAGTTATATTGGATTAAAGGTCTACCTTACTCCAGCGTGACCGCATCTTAACTAATTACATCTTCATTGACCCTATTTCCAAATAAGGTCACATGTTGGGTTCTGGGAAGGACATGGATTTCGGTGGGGGCACTATTCAACCCAATATACCTTTCCTAATTCTCAATTTAAAGTAGGCTGCATTTGTGGACTTGAACATCTCCCAAACCAACTCATGAGCTCCCCTGCCTTTCCTAATTCTCAATTTAAAGTAGGCTGCATTTGTGGAGCTCTATCTATAAACATACGCACAAGTTATTTAGTACTGGCCAGTGATGAGTCAGGCACCTCATTAGATCACTTTTTATGCATTGTGCTCACTTCTGAATGCATCATTCACAAGAGGGAATGTAATTGAACTAGGATGTGAATGGGGTTATGAAGACTTTAGAAACAGTGTTACATGGATAAGAACTGAGGTTGCTGAGTTGAAGAGAAGATTTGGGATCACAGGGCTGTACTCCTGCATATAATAAGCATGGTTTTGCCTCTTTTGGGGGGAGGGAGGTTTCTTTATCCGTTTACATTATACCAGATACCAGCCTCCAACTCTTAGAAGACGGGATGGTGACTTTATTTATTTCCTTTTCCCTTTTTTTTTTTTTTTTTAACTTGGAAGACATCTATTTACTTTCCCACATCACCAGTCGTGGATATGAGTGGCTAAATCTTATGTCTCCTCAGGGAAAAATAGCAATATTACATCCTACGCAGACTGTGGTATTTGGTCACAGCATTAAGTGCTCCTGGTGTTGGTCCCACAAGCCCTCTTTGAAATGACCTAGGGATAGTGGTTTTTAATTACTAATGTAACTCCAAAAAGACTAAGTCAGTCAGACTATGAAGCTATTGATCAGACTTACAAGTCCAGCAGAAGAGCTAGTAGCCACCACATACTGAGAACTTAGTGTGTATAGCCACAGTACTCTTTAATTCTCACAGATATCTATTTAAGTACCAATTATTCCTATATTATAGATGAGAAGACTGAGGCTTAATGCAGTTAAATAACTTGCCCTGACACACAACTGATTGGTAGGGTATGAGTTCTAATCCAGACAGTCTGGCTCTAGGCTCACGCAGATATTGGCAGGGCATCCTGAGACAAAGAGCAAGGACATCTGACTTCAAGGGTTCAGTTTCTTTCGTTTTTTAATTATTTATTTATTTATTGGACAGAGAGAGACACAGTGAGAGAGGGAACACAAGCAGGGGGAGTGGGAGAGGGAGAAGCAGGCTTCCCTGCTGAGCAGGGAGCCCGATGTGGGGCTCGATCCCAGGATCCTGGGATCATGACCTGAGCCGAAGGCAGACGCCCAACGACTGAGCCATGCAGGCACCCCAAGGGTTCAGTTTCTTTCTTTCTTTTTTTTAAAGATTTATTTATTTATTTATTTAACAGAGATAGAGAGAGAGCACAAGTAGGCAGAGCAGCAGAGGGAGAGGGAGAAGCAGGCTTCCCGCGGAGCAGGGAGCCCGATGCAGGGCTGGATCTTAGGACCCTGGGATCATGACCTGAGCCGAACGCAGCAGCTTAACCGACTGAGTCACCCAGGTGCACCAAGGGTTCAGTTTCTAATGCGTGCCCATCGTTAAGGTGAGAGGTGCATCAGGCAGTCTCATCCCGGTGCCACCAGGATATATTCCCCTCATCATTTGTTATTTACTTATTTGACAAATACTATTGAGTACCCATTTCAAGCAACTGTGCAAAGCCTAGGGAGACAAAATCATGAGTAAAAACAGACACAATTCTTTCCATCACGGAGCTTATAAATATAAAATGGCAGCAGTGATAAATGATATGAAGGAGGGAAATGAGGCCATGAAAACCTAGACCAGGGCTATTCATCCAAGTCAGTGAGGCCAGTGAGGGTTTCCTGGACAACATGCCGTTCCAACCAAGATCTAAAAGATGAGCAGCAGCTAACTCCATGGAGAGGGGGATGGGTGTGAAAGAGCACTAGACAGGAGGAACATGATGTGCTGAATTGCTGTGGCTAGGGGAGGTGTAGCAATCCTGAGAGACAGAAACACCAGGGTGGTTGGAGCTGTGGGGACAGAAGGATGTGGAGGAAGATGAAGTTGGAGAGGGCCACAGAGACCATATAGAACCTCAAGTAGCATTTAGAAGATTTGCACTTATTTATCCTAATGGGGAGGGATAAACGTTGGAGGTATAAATAAATGTTTTAAATAAGCCGTAGTTACGATATGTAGCTACATACAGTATTGTGCTGCAAATTGTAGCACAAATTGGAGAATGGAAACATGGAGATTGGGTGGAGGCTATTGTAGTTGGCCAGGTGATAGATGAGGGTAATTTGAACACGGTTTTGTTGATGACAATGGATTGAAGTGCAGAGGTGGTGAGTGGTTTTTTTTTAGAAGCTAGAATGAATAGGATTTGGAAAGGAATTGATTATGAGGGTGGTAAGGCAGAGGACACCGTCAAGATTGACTCTAGGGATTCTGTCTCCTCAGCCAGATGAATGCAGTGCCATCTTCTAACACAGCACAGCAGGAGAGAGAGTTTAGGGGCAGGGGAGCTCATGAGTTGGTTTGGGAGATACGTTTCTTTTGAGATGCCTTTGAGATGTTCAAGTGGAAATGTCAAGTAGGAAGTTAGATATATGGATTGGAACTCAGAGAAGAGGTTGAGGCCGGGAGCTACAAACTTGTGAGTCACCTGCCTCATTTCAGTGAGGTAAGTGTGTGTGGGTGAGACAGTCTGGGGAGAGGCTATAGAGTGAGAAATAGAGAGCCAGGCAGGAGACCTGGAGAAGTTTCAGCATTTACTCCAAAACCCCATCCCTGGTTTCTGCCTTCCAAGAAACCATCAGATTTGAGGTGACCTGACCACAAAAAGAGAAAATACTCATCCTGGGGATGTCAAGTGTCACCATTTCTGCCCCCGTACTTTCACTGAATAAATTCAACATTGTTTCTGATCATGCCTTAGATTCTCGTGTCTGTGTGTGCATGAGGAGAGAATGTGCCGGTCATGTGAGTTTTATATTTTAAATTAATAAATCACCATTCTGCTGTCATCCCACTTCTGTGCATTTCAGATAGGATGAGTTGGTCTCTCAGTACCCTACAGGAGAGAGTGTCAGAGCCTTTGTCACTTTGAGAGGGCCACATCCCACCAGAGTCTCTCTTACAGACCCCACCGGCAGCTCCTGTACTACTCACTTATTTTTACATCCCAACCATTCAGTCTCCATGGCGCCAAAGGCAAGGTCTTGCTATGTAGAGATTCTGGAGACACCTCGACCTTGAGGAAGATGGACATGGTTGGGAATAAGCGTTATGCGAAATTCTGGGGTATCAACATGGTCTGAATTAATCATTGCTTGGTAGTTTAAGACCCCGCCTACAGGAGAGATTCCAAACTTGTGAGACACCTGTTACATGTCTTTCTGTTTCAAAACCAAGATGTCAAGCCTTAATTTCTGATTGTGTTCTCTAGATGTTCTTTTTGAGAGAAAAGCGGTTCGTAGTGAAACACTTCACAGGGATTCATGTTTATGGTAGGGAAATATAATGGGCAAATCTATTGGTATGGGGTTTTAGGCGTTTATTGTCAAAGGCATTTTGCTTCGAAAGGTTCTTCCCTAATTTCGGTCTTCAGTAAATGAATGTATGTTCACGTCTCCATAATTATGTTCACATTTGACACATTTTGCTTTTCAGATCTTTTGTTTTACTGTCATGTAATCAAATTATGTCTTACAAATAAAAGTATAAATAGAAGCAAATGTAGACAAGTTACTTAACCTCCTTGTACTCCAATTTTCTCATCTCTCAAACAAGGACAATAATACCTACAGAATGGGGAAAACAATTTTCTCACCATCCTCACTTTTCTGTCCCAAAATAGAAACTTCTGCCTTTTGGAGAGATTGAAGTAAGGCTTTCTACTCTTTTTTTCACCCTCCTCACTAGCTGTCCCCACAGGTGAGAAGCAATTTATACACCTGGCGAGAGGAAGAGAGTCTGACATCTATTACTCCATGTTTCTCTACTGGGCCAAGATAATGACCTTTCTCTCTCTACTCCCCAGTTAGGGTAAAGCTAAACACAGTAACAAAGAAGCCCCTAATGTGTGTAAAGACTTGTCTCTCAGTAACAGTCCAAGGCAGGTATTGAATGCCTTTCCTCCACACATCATTCAGAAACGGAGATCATTTCATCTGGGGTTCTGCTGTCCCCTAGCTTAGAACTATCTGCAGCCCACAAGAAAAAAAGGGAAAGACAACGTATAGGGACAAAACTAATTTTTAAAAGCCCTGGTTCAAAACAGCACACATCAGAGAGTTGGGGGAAAATCCAGTTGTTTCTCAGGTTTTTGGCCTTTAGGCCTCTTGGTGCTTGATGGGGTTTATGGCAGGTAATAATTCTCTGTAAGCTCACATTTACCAAGTGTAGATCCAGAGATCTAGATCTGGGCTGTTACTTTAGGAGTCCTCTCTGGCTTTGGGGCTAAGTTAAATTCTCCAATCTAGCTTCAGCACAAACTAGGTAATTGCCATGTTCTGAAGCTGGACGTCTTAGTTTCAAATACTGGTCTGCCACTTATTACATGTCTCTGTTTCATTCTGTTTCATTACCTTTCTCTGTCTGTCTGTCTCTCTGTTTCCTCATCTGTGAAATGGGGATATTAATAGAGCATACCTCAAAACATTATTAGGAGATTAATTTAATTAATTCCTGTAAAGCACTTAGTAAATGCTCAGTAAAAATGAGCAATCCCTATTACTAGTAAAAAAGCTCTTGTTTAATGTCTTTTTGACTTCTGTCTATAATTTCTCAATCGGACTGAATGCAGAGTGAGTAGAGGCACATTAGTGACATCTAACACTTACCTTCAAGTATACTGGCACTGTGCCTGGAACATGCTAGATATGGTAAAAATAGAAAATACTACAGGTTTTCAAGTTATTTCTTCAACTTGGGGCCTTAAGTTTTTGTGTTTTCTTTTGTCTTTAGTCGTAACACATACTTCCATTCTATCCTCATTGATAGTCTATAATTTGCTCTGTCAAGGTGCTTAGATTTCTAAATTTGATTTTAATGTACATAGATTCTTCCTAGATGACTCTTCACTTGGTCTCTGTTTATTTCTTAATTTCCTGATTCAGTCATGCTTAGAGACTATCTCATAACTTTAGGAGTGTGGGATCACTGAATATGATTTTTCATGCTCTGCTCACTTTCCTAAGAATTACCATAAATTTTGGTCTTCTGGGGGGAGCCTATTACTTCCTTCTGTGTCCACCTAATCACCTCCCCACTTGGAATCAGATCCCTATTATTCTATATAGAGATTCTCTTTATCTGATTTCCTGGGGATAGCTCCGTCATCTCATGGACTAACTAATCCCCACAAACACTGATCACCTTGGATGTGTAACTTATGGATCCACAATGTCATAGAATGTTCTAAGTGTCTTAAATCTGTACAGTACTGCCAACTAGTCTATTGTTCATCATCTCATTTACTATCTGAGTAGCAAGTAGCTCAATTTCTGGAGGAGAAACTAGGGATCTAAGAGGTTAAGCATCTTTGTCAAGATCACCCATTTTGTAGACACTTGGGCGACAATACAGGAGTTCTAGTCCCACATTGGACATTTCTCTCCATTTAAACTACACTTCATTTGGAACTGGTAAGCAGACATATATTTCAGCTCTGCTACGTCATTTATCTTTTCTACCCTCCAGTTTCTTCAACTCTCACATGGGATTAATAATATTGACCTCTCAGAATTTCTGTGAGGCTGGCCCCTAGCAAGCATTCCATTATTATGTTAAAAGAAAGAAAGAAAAAGAAATCAGATGAAGCAAAAGGTTAAGTCCTCAGAGAGAAACAAAATAATTATGAAATATTGTCTTATGTTTGTTCTTTATAATTATATATATATATATATATATATATATATATATATATATACGCATATATATATATTATAATCCCTAGATCTAAAAAGTTATCCGGGGCCTTTGGAGGCCTTGCCTTAAGAGGAGTTTGTGATGCACAGATAAACTATCTGAAGACTACTTCTTCCTGTCTAAACTCATAGATTAAAATATCTTTGGTATCTAAGATTAAAGGTTCATGGGATGAATGGAATTCACAGTCATGTTCAACCCACCCCCTTCCAGTACCTGAAAGAAGTGACAAGATCTTTTAAAAAA
>NW_023270314.1:671868-756233 GCF_011800145.1 Mirounga leonina | reverse complement strand
TTTGGGGCACTAAGATTCAAGTCCACTAAAATAGCATGAGAAAGAGAAGAGAGGGAAGTGAGATTTATGCCCAATGTAATAAAGCATTAGAATAGGAAAGAAGTCTGCATATGAGAGAAGGAAAGAATGCAAAAATATGGCTGAAGAGTAAGAGGACCAAGAGATTAAATGCCAAAGGGCAAAAGTCATGAATTTCTATTAATCTTATTAACCCTCCTCGAGGGTCACCTTACCTTCTGGGTAATAGTCACATATTGAACAACTATTGACCAAGTGCCTTTGTTCTTAGAAACCTGGCTTAAGTTGGGCCATCCATGGTAAAATACCAGAGGGGTAATGAGAGCCACTTCTTTTTCCTGTTCTTTGATAAAAGGAACTCTGCTACATCTTACTCATCCTTATAGTCCCAGCATTTTGTAAATATAGAGAACTCAGTAAAACTTCTCTAAACACATCGCAGATGGAATAATCTAATGAATTTTTCCACTTCATACAAAAACTTTTGGATATCTCATATAGTTACTTTACTATACACTAAGCCGTGGTCCAGTTACTTCTACCAAGATTTGCCTAACAGAACTAAATGGGCTTAATCTCCCAACATCACTTTATATTGATGATAATCATAGCTTCCTGCAGCTGCACCTTACTCATTCTAAGTGATCACTGTTTATTAATCAAAACTCAGAGAATAAAGATGAACATTTATTTGCTTTAAAACAGTCAGCAGGACAAGGACCACATAATCACTCTCCATCTGTTTCTTGATGATCACATATGAAATGAGAAATGTCCTCCTTGTGAGCAACATTTCCATTATATGCATCTGGTGGTAGAGAAAAAGAAATGTGTTGCCCTCTGGTTTATAGTTCCATTTTAGTAACTGAAAAAATATATAAAAATAGGAACACTGTGTGTATAAATAAGTAACTAGCATGTTTCTTTCTGCTGTTGGTACTCATCATTTTCTAATAGTTAACAATTTAACATAATATGCTATTAAGTTGGACTTTATCATAAACCAAGTTTCTTAAATTAAAAAAAAACAACGTTCAAACTGATACTTGCTTTTAAATGGTCTCTTGCAGAAATAAATGCAGGGAAAGGGTGCAATAATTCAGTCCAGCAAGTACTTACTATGCAACCACTGGGTTCCAGGACTATTTCGAGAATTTGCCTTTAACCATAACAAGAGTAAAGATCTGGGCTTTTTTTTCAATCTATTTGGATATTTTCAAGCTGTTTGAATTTTTAAAAATATTTATGCTCAATGTGGAAGTGAAAGAGAGGGTCAAACAATATGCCTGGCTTAACAGTGGGGAGAAGAAAATTCTCATTTCTTCTCTGCCTAGAAACAGAAAGAATAAACAGATCATCTTATTATTTAAAGAAAAAAAATAAAGATTGTTTTGTGATCAAAATGCCTATCAGGGAGCAAGTTTTTGTGTGTTCCTAAAAGCAGGAACCAAGAATTAGGTGAAAGCATCATGCTAACGGAGCGTCCACTGCGTGGCTGTTGAGGTGCTGTTTTTATCTATACAACACAACCGACCAAAGCAATCAGTCTTTAACCACCAAGACGAGTCCATCTGTGCGTTCTAATTGGCATGTCTGAGAAACCTGAAAAGCTCAAAATAAGTATAACCAGGTTGTCTTTTTTTTTTTTTTTTTTAAAGAGTTTAAGTCATCTCTACACCCAATGTGGGGCTCGAGCTTTTACAACCCTGAGATCAAGAATCACATGCTTTGGGGCGCCTGGGTGGCTCAGTTGGTTAAGCGACTGCCTTCGGCTCAGATCATGATCCTGGAGTCCCGGGATCGAGTCCCGCATCGGGCTCCCTGCTCGGCGGGGAGTCTGCTTCTCTCTCTGACCCTCCCCCTCTCATGCTCTCTCTCTCTATCTCATTCTCTCTCTCAAATAAATAAATAAAATCTTAAAAAAAAAAAAAAAAGAATCACATGCTTTGCTGACTGAGCCCGCGAGGCTTTTGAAAATTAATAAACAAATTGTCTTTTGAAAATTAATAAACAAATTGCGGCAGGGTATAGGGATATATTAAAATAAATAAGGAGCAGTTGCAAATCCTTCAAAAGAACATGTTTGGTTTGTTTGGCAACTCTCTGACTTCTACATTGGCAATATCCAGGAAAGCCTCTTTGCTCTCCTGATCATAGCTTCGCACACATCAGATGCAACAGCTGTTTTAATTGGCACAACCACACAACCTTTCCTGACAGGAAGTGCATTAGAACAGTGACTGTAATTGAAACTGCAGAATTTAGGGAGGCAGCATACCACTGACCAACCGGGAATGCAGCTAGAATGCTGGAGCTACCCTTGCACCTTGGAGAAAGGAACATGTCGTTGCACCCAGTCATACCATCCACCCGACTGACGTCCTTCTCTCCTCATAAGGACTTACCCTGGTGTAGGATTGTTCACTCAAAAAGTGCCCGGCATGATATATGAACACCATCTTCTGAAAATGTATGTTTTGCACACACCGTTTCCATAGTTTATAATGCCAGATTTGTACAGAATATGCAGGGCAAGCGAAATAACAGGATGGGCATGATTGTTGGGTGATAGTATTGGTGTATGGTGAAAGAATTAAATAAAGTATTTTTATGTTACAAATTAAAAATTTAAACCAGATCACTTGAGAATTGGACAACTTAATCCTCCTGGAGTGATGTGCATTTACAGGGCAGGTGTTATGCAAAGGACTGGAGCTCGAAAGGAATGAAGTTGCCTTTCAGCGTTTTTATCTCAAGGGAAATCTTACAGAACAAATGGCCTAGATGGATTCTGAGCCAACAGATGACAAGAGGACTTGCTCCATTCTCTGGAAAATATGATGATAAGAAACAGATTTCAGCTGTTCTTTAAGTTTTTTCTCTACTGGACAACAAAGCTGCCAAGAAATGAGGATACACAGATAATGATACTCACATAACCCCTCCACCTGCATCACATCCTGACAAATCACAGCATTTCTTTGCTTCAAGGGCAGGAAACCTACCCATAAAGAGAAATCATCTTCTCATATGAAATATTGTATTCTACAGAAAAATCAAGCAAAACAAATGAGTATTTCTGTGACATTGTTTAGAAAAGAGTTTGAAATACCTCTCACATCAGTAATCAGAGGCTCACATAAATGCTAGAGTAGGAAGAAGAATCCCACTTTCACCTCCATCAACACAGACAAATAACAACAGATAAAATTAAGAGAAATTAGGGTCCATGTTCTATTACTCTATTTTAAGTACATTAGTGTTTAGCTCCTAGGCCTACCCCTGACACGTGCAGAGCCCAAGGCAAGAGCATAAATGGAAGACTACATGCCATCCACCTTTGAAACCAAGCGAACAGTTCTTTCCTTCTATTGTGACAAATATACTTTCATAACAAAAAAAAATCAGAAAATATGTGTACAGCTAGGTTTTTTTCATATAACTTAATTTGGCAAAAGACCAAAGCTGAACAAATTTAATTATTATTGCTCATGTTGGGTGTTCAGTTGATAGGGTAGTGATGTCTTCATAAGTCATAAAATAAAGAACCATAATACATACATTATTGTATGTTTTCTATAAAATTTATTTTCTTGAATTCCTCTCAGTAAACTCATTATGTTTTGGAAATCAAGATTTTATACAGGTAACAACAGTGATTTGAATAATTAAATATTAATTATATTCAAAGCACAAAATTTGAATACATTTTCATTGAAAATATGAATTTATGTAAAAAAATAATTTCATTTTCAAACTAAATGATAATTGTTCTAAAATATTCATTCTAAAGAAAAATACAAATTATAATTAGTAAATAAAATAAATCAAAATTATTTAAATAAATCTTATTAAATAAGATTGTTATTATAAATAAAAATCAATTAATAATCCTACCATTCAAGGTCCATGTAGTTGCCAATGTAAAGAATCAGTATCACATTGTATCACCAGATCTACAAATACAAATTTAAAAGAAATAGATTGTTTAATATTCCACAACATTATCTAGCTGACACATGCATCAGTTGAGAATACCACACTAAAGTTGTGAGCATTGACAGAATCATGAATGGGAACATATAAACAAGCAAGGTATACCGGGACCTAAGGAACACAAGATTGAAGGTGGTGAAAAAGTGGTTACTGTGGAACAAAAAATTACCCCAGCTGTTGGACTACTTCATGAGGGGACTCTGTTATGGTCCAACATACAGAGCCCAAAGATGTTTGATAAACTTGGGCTTCATTCCAGTGGGTATGGCTATCTGAGGAGATTCAGTCTGCTTGGTGGGAACACAGCCAAATCAGTCCATAGGTATCAGGCTATACTAGGAGTCAAGAGATGGATGGAACTGGTTTCAAGTGATGTAGAGCAGAACCTCCTCAAGTAGCAGGAAGGTCCAGGTAACAGAGCTCAGGTTCCATTGACAAGCCTGTCAAAATGAGGAGGATGTCAGGGTCGCAGCCAAGTGAGCTTGGGTGCAGGGGAAAGCTTTATATGCACATGGCCTGTGAAATGATGAGAAAAAACCAAAGCAGATGTCTGGATATATACATAGATTCAGCCAACACAACAGGGGTGTGGGGAAAGCACTGATTCAGTAGGCAAATGGTGGGAAACAAACAGGAAGCATGTGGACTCCAGGTCCCTTCCACTCACTGATGGTGCTGATGTATTTTCTGCCATGGTGAGAATAGTTTCTCTTTTGGGTTGAAGTTGAATCTGAATGAAAGGGCATTTGTGATTTGTGATTATAGCTGAGTGGAGCTCATGAAGACATAGGCTGAATGATTTTAAAATAGTGCTATGGCATGGCATATTTTTAAAGTGCATTTATGGGATTGTTGGGGACATTATTTATTATGGTTTTAATTTATAGGCCCAATATATTGGTGAGGTTTAATTTAACTTTAACTATGATGACGTTTGACCTGATATTCATGGGTAAAGTTTGTATTAAAACATTATGCAAGTTGGGGCGCCTGGGTGGCTCAGTTGGTTGGGCGACTGCCTTCGGCTCAGGTCATGATCCTGGAGTCCCAGGATCGAGTCCCGCATCGGGCTCCCTGCTCGGCGGGGAGTCTGCTTCTCCCTCTGACCCTCCCCCCTCTCATGTGCTCTCTCTCTCATTCTCTCTCTCAAATAAATAAATAAAATCTTTAAAAAAAAAACATGCAAGTTTTTATTAACTTATTTTAGGTGGATGTAGATATAAAATGAATTTTGGAAAATCTTTATTATACGTCTTAAGACTCTTGATACTGCTATTCCCTATGAGTGAATCTGGGGTCCTGTGATTCTGCAATTACCTTAATATAGACCGTTTTTGTGACAATGCTGAATGGCTGATATTGTGTCCTGCACTTTAGTATCAGGTGTAAAAACAAATCTCTATTAGGAGACAAAGCTGATCCATGGATCAGCTCTGTCCATGAAAGTGCAAATTTCTGAACCCAAGATCTTAGGAGGAAGTTAAGATATATTCTTTCCAGTCCTGAAAATCAATTCTAGATTACTTTTACATTCTAAAGATGGTTTTCAATGCTGCCGGTAATACTGACATTATGTGAGATTTCAAAGAAAAAAGTTTTGGATTTGGAACTTGAGTTTCAAGGGACTGGCAAGGGTAATGCACTTTTTACCTGTTCTTACTAGTTTGTACCTTCCAAAGACTTTGTCTTTATAGGACATGGGAGAAGCATAATCAAGGCGCCAAGTAGCCACTTAGATTTCGGGGCACTACAAGTTAATAATAAGTGGCAATCAATGAATCATAGGAAGTAGAAATCATTTTTATTGGCTCTTTTCCTAAAAAGGCACTATCTTTAATATTTTGGCTTCACTGACAGATCTGAGCGAGGAAATGACCTCCCCTAAGAAAATGCTTTGGTGGGGGGCACCTGGGTGGCTCAGTCATTAAGCGTCTGCCTTCGGCTCAGGTCATGATCCCAGGATCCTGGGATCGAGCCCCACATCGGGCTCCCTGCTCCGCGGGAAGCCTGCTTCTCCCTCTCCCACTCCCGCTGCTTGTGTTCCCTCTCTCACTGTATCTCTCTCTGTCAAATAAATAACATCTTTAAAAAAAAGAAAAAAGAAAAAAGAAAATGCTTTGGTGGAAAATCTATTTTGTTGATATTCAGGCAAACGCTTTGATTTTAACTATAGTTTCATATTATTTCCTGCTTATATCCATTAGAAAAATAGCCAGCAGATCAATCTACCTCTAAATACATGCTCCTATTTTGCTGAAATTATTTTACCAACAGTCAGCTTATTGAAATAAGTGTCCGTATTATAGAGATACACTGTACTGTGTATTTCAAAAATATAGTTAGTAGGGTAACTTTAAAAAGACACATAAATGAATAATAATTCTTAGTTTGAATGGTATCTGACAATCTGAAATGGCGTAAGAAAGGGTATTCTGCAAGTATTCATTGCCACTACTAATTGATTTCCCAGAATCACTTTAAAAAAAATTATGGTAAAACACATAATATGAAATCTACCCTCTTAACAATTTTTTCAGTGTACAGTATTGTTAACTTTATGTACATTCTTTTTTCTTAAGATTTTATTTATTTGAGAGAGGGAGAGAGAGAGTGTGCACGAGTGGGGGGAGGGGCAGAAGAAGAGGGACAAGCAGGTACCCTGCTGAGCAGGGAGACTGACCCTGGGCTCAATCCCAGGACCCTGGGCTCATGACCTGAGCTGAAGGGAGATGCTTAACTGACTGAGCCAGCCAGGTGCCCCTCTGTGCATATTCTTGTACATCAGATCTCTAGAATTTTTTTAACTTGTAGGACTGAAATTCTATACCCATTGAACAGGAGCTCCCTACCTCCCCTCCTCCAGCCCCTGGCAATCACTCCCAGCATAACTTTTAATGAATAATCCTTTATTTAATATTATATAGTTCTAGAATTCTTTAAGAGTATCTATACATATTATTAAGGAATTTTTGAGTTGCTTTTATTGAATAATTGTTTCCAGAATCTCTGGACGCTTTCCAGGGTTGAATAACCAATTTTTACTTCTTTGTTATCTGGTGTTTCTGTTATAAAACATGATTTTTAAGAGGTATTTTGACTAAGATGAAGAGATAGGAAATGTAATTTGTATATCGTCATGTATACATTGTATTCTTTTATCTCTACATCTGGCCTCAAGGTAAAAGGCTAATTTTTCTCTATCTACAAAATAGTTTTAAAAGGTATTCCTTCATGTCTATCTGTGCAGAGTGGCATCCCCTTGCTTGGCTCTCAATACTAGATTGGGAGATAAAAATTTCCAACAGTGGGAGTTAGTCCGTTCCCTGCCTGAATCTTAGCTTCTTGGTGTTCTTGGCAGGAATTCACTACCTTTAGTATTTCTATCTTTTATATTCCAAATTCTTCATATCCTGCCAAAATTCAGTAGCCCGCTGGACTTTGCCTCCATTTTTATTTATGCAAAACCTAAACATGATTTTGTTTGTATGACCCACGCGTCTATCTCCTTCCCTTCCATTATCTCACAAAAATCTCACCAGAGCAAAAAAAAAAAAAAAAAAAAAGACATTTTGAAGTCCTTCCAAAAGCTGTTCCTTCATCATTTTACGAAGGGCTTAAAGAAGGAGAGAATCTGAAAGAGTCACTTGATTTTGAAGATGGTTCTCAATATTGTTAGTAAGATGGACACTGTATAAGATTTAACATAAAAGGCTTTAGGAACAACACAGAAATGGTACAGTATCCTGATCATCAGTTACTAGGTTGTGCCATCTGGCACAGGTTACTTAATATTGTTGACCCTTAGTTTTGTCATTTGTGAGAAGATAGTAATAATACTTATTTGGCCAGACTATTGTGAGAATTAAATTATATAGTATATTTAGAATACCTGGCACAGTACCAGTAGGTACATAGTAGGTGCTCAACAAATATAAACCCCTTTTTTTTCTCTGTCCCCACATCAGAAACCCTACTTAATATGGCTGTGGGTAAGAGAGACAGGGAGATGGGAAGGAGATTAGGAAAAACATTGTATTCAAACAAAGCACGGGCATACATGTGGGCAGCCATCCTGCGTGGCTTTTAGTAGTATTACTTGGGCAAAGGATTGACACCTGAACCCAAAGCCAAGTTAAAGGATGGGTTAGCCAGGAGGGTGCCCAGTACTCTGCTCCATTGGGAATACGAAATCATAACTGAAACAAATTAGAAATATAGTTCATATTTGGCTCTTTTCATAAATGTAAAGACGATTGTTCCCTTGAATTGCAACTCAAAAGTCACTTTGGGTCAGAATCAACCTATCTCCACTGGGTATTTTTGGGGCATATTTCTGTAAGTAGATGGCATGGTGCAGTAACTGGCCAGTCTCAACTGAGACTGAGGTCTGTAGTTGCTGTCAGCTGAAATGTTCAAACTGACTACAGCACATGATATATGCTGTTTGCTGAGAACCAGTGATTTACAACTAAAGTTTAAACATCGTAAGATATTTTCAAAGATGCTGTCTTGTCCTGAAACATCACAAAATAAAACATATGATAGAACAGGAACCATAGAAGAATGGGAAATGTTTTGCTGCATGAATGCATGAAAGGGTGTGGGCGCTGGAGGGGGGAGAGAAGAGAAACTGAAAATACTAGAAAAAACTTGTAAATATATACATTAAAATCACTTATCTTTTATGAATGCTAGTGATTAGTGCTGTCCATATGACAGTACAGATCTGAGCAATAATTCCAGCTTATGTGTTGTGTTACTTCCAATGCGTATAATTTTTTTTTATTTTGAACATAAAGAGAAATACATGTTGAACAGATATTTTAAGGATATTGCTTAGGAGGGGTGACACCTGCATATCTTAATCCTACCCTGCATATTTTACTAACTGATATTTTAGGCCATAAATGTTCACTCTACTTCTCATACAGAGAACTCACTCAAAGATTTTTTAGACTTAAATACGCACACATACACAATCATATACTTACATATAAATATACCTGAGAAATAGATAAATCAAGAAGAGGTGAAAGAAAACAAGACCCAAATTATAGGGGCTTATAATAGCAAGTGGAAATACAATTAAAAAAATACTGTAATTAAACAGAGGTAGGGAACAACTTTGAAAAAGAACACATTTCTAAAAATTACAATACTCAATTTCAAGACTTATAAAGCTTCAGTAATCAAGGCAGTTTGATTATGGCATAAAAATAGACAAAAGGATCGATGGACAGAACATATATCCAGAAATAGACTTACATATATATGTCAATTGATAAAGATGAAAAGACAATTCAGTGGAGAAAATAGACTTTTTTAGCAAATAATGCTGGAACAATTAAATAATCAAAGATGAGAGAGAGAGAGAACTTTAAGCAATACTTCACTCATAAATGAAAACTAAGTCATAATGGTTATAGATCTAACTCTAAAACCCAAAACTATAATACTTCTAGGGACAAGCAGGAGAAAGTCTTTGTAACCTTGGTTTAGCAAACATTTCTTAGATACAACATCAAAAACATGATAAAAAAAATATCAACTTTACTCAAAGTTAAAAATGTCTACTCTTTGAAAGACATGATTAAGAGAAAGAAAAGACAAGCCAAAGGTTGAAAGAAAATGTTTGCAAATTATATATCTAATAAAAGACTTGTAATTCAAAAGCAACTCTCAAAATTTAATAATAAGAAGACAATTCAATTTTTTAAATGGGCAAAAAAAAAAGTCAGATTTGAAGCATGGTAGGACTCTAAGTGCTGTTGCTAATTTGCAAATGGAGGGGAACTTGTGAAAGGAAGCCGGGCAGCCTCTAAAATCTGAGGCAAGGAGGGGCACCTGGGTGGCTCAGATGGTTGGGCGTCTGCCTTCGGCTCTGGTCATGGTCCCAGGGTCCTGGGATGGAGCCCCATATTGGGCTCCTGGCTCAGCGGGGAGCCTGCTTCTCCCTCTCCCTCTGCCTTTCCCCCCTGCTCACGCTCTCTCTCTGTGTCTCAAATGAATGAATAAAATCTTTGGAAAAAATAAATAAATAAATAAAATCTGAGGCAAGGAAATATGGAGCTCAAGTCCTACAATGGCAAAGAACTAAGTTCTGCCAACACCTGAAAGAGTTGGGAAGTGGATTCTTCTCCAGAGCCTCCAGATAAGAGCCCAGCTGTTCTATCCCTTCATATCCATTAAGTGAGACCTTGAGCTGAGAAACACAGTTGAGGCATGCTGGACTTGTCACTGCAGAACTGAGAGCTCATAATTTTGCTTTAAGAAGCCAATAATCAGGGACACCTGGGTGGCTCAGCTGGTTAAGCGTCTGCCTTTCGCTCAGGTCATGATCCCAGTGTCCTGGGATTGAGTCCCGAGTTGGGCTCCTTGCTTGGTGGGGAGCCTGCTTCTCCCTCTGCCTGCCACTCCCCCTGCTTGTGCTCTCTCTCTGGCGTATAAATAAATAAAATCTTAAAAAAAAAAAAAGAAGAAGCCAACAATCACAACAACAAAAGACTTGGGCAAATGATTTGAACAGACTTGTCACCAAAGATGTGTGGGTTGAAAATAAGCACATGGAAAGATGCTCAACATCGTTAGTATTAGGGGAAGGACAAAACTAAAATGTGATATCACTCCACCCCTGGTAGGAGGTCTAAAATTAAAAAGACTGACTCTATCAAGTGTTGGCAAGAATGTGGAGTAAGTGGAACTGTCACAAGATGATTGTGGGAATGTAAAGGTGGTCTAACCACTTTGGAAAACAGCTTGACAGTTTCTTAAAATAGCAAACACAATGGGACTGAATGACTCAGCCATCCCACTCCTAGGTATTTACCCAAGAGAGATGAAAGCATGTGTCCATGCAGAGACTTCTCATGAATGTTCACAGCAGCTTTGTTTGCAGTAGCCAGAAACTGGAAAGAATTCAAATCCTCATCAACAGATACATGGATAAAAAAAATTGCGGTACAGCCATACAAATAGGATATTACTCAGAGATAAAAATAAATGAACTATTAATACACACAAAAACATTGAAGAATCTCAAAATAATGATGCTGAGTGAAAGAAGTCCCCCTCATCAAAAGAAGTACACAGCGTTATTTCCATTTATATGAAATTCTAGGAAATGCAAATTCATCTATAGTGACAGAAAGCAGATCCGTGTTTGCCTGTATCTCATGTTTGCAATATAAATTACAGGAGACACTTGGCCAAAAATCAGCTTGGAGTTGCTGAATCTAATGTCTTCATCATTTGTCCACTTCAATTGGGGACTGACTTTCAAATTGACTGCCAAGAAAATGAATGTCTTAGCTTCAAATCTACCATTGCAGACAACCTGTTTTCTTAATAGTTCATCTATCTGCAGATCCTCACATATGTGAGGGTGACTTTGTTTTGTGCATTAAGATTTAAATGTTTTCCTGAAATGAATGTAACGTTATGTGTCACTTATACTCTAATTTAAAATAAGATTTAAATGCTTTCATTGAAGCAAAATATGCAAAAATAAAAGAATAAACTCAAAAGGACAAAAAAAGAAAGAAAGAAAGAGCATTTAGAAAAAAGTATAGGGTGATGGAAGTCTATATGCAAGGCTATAAATATATCATTCATTTATAGTTATTAAATAATAGTATTACAAATTATAAGATATTTATTCATTGAAGTGGGCAACTTAATTAAATCTATTGCAAAGTTTTAAATACATTGATTTCCTGTCATTTATCATTAGATTAATAAACCAAGTTCCAAATAGACGTTCTAGTCATTTGATAGCAATAACAAATGGATTAAAAATGCTTTATGAGGTGCAAATTTCTAGTGGGGTTTTTAACATAATAATATTAAGTCAATTATAAATGCTGTATTTGGTTTTCCAAATTGTGATTTGCACTAATACTTGCATTACTTTGCTGGAGTTTGGGTTACATTACTTATCTCAGCTGTTTTTATAATACATGATGTGGATTATGTTAGAAAAAATGTCTATACATGATTTGAATACATCTTTTTTAAAAAAGATTTATTTATTTATTTTAGAGAGAGAGAGAGCATGCATGTCTGTGCGCAGGGAGGGGCAGAGGGAGAGGCGAAAGAAGCAGGCTCCCTGCTGAGCGCAGAGCCCAACGTGGGGCTTGATCCCAGGAACCCCAGACCGCAACCAGAGCCAAAACTAAGAACTGCAAGCTCAACCCTCGGAGCCACCCAGATGCCTTTGAGTACATCTATCTATATATATTTTTTTAAGATTTTTAAAAAAATCTTAACCTGTTTTAACCTTTAAATCTTTAACCTGGGACTCCAGGATCATGACCTGAGCCGAAGGCAGTTGCTTAACCGACTGAGCCACCCAGGCGCCCCTATTTTTAAAAAAAATATATGTGGTGGAGCGCCTGGGTGGCTCAGTCAGTTAAACGTCTGTCTTCAGCTCAGGTCATGATCTCGAGGTGCTGGGATCGAGCCCCACCTCAGGCTCCCTGCTCAGCGGGGAGTCTGCTTCTCCCTCTCCCTCTGCTCCTCCCCGCCCCCCTCCCTGCTGGTGTTCTCTGCTCTGTCTCTCAAATAAATAAATAAAATCTTTAAAAAAATATATGTGGAGTGTGTATTTTATAGGGAAGGGTTTCTATTATATAGTCTGTGTAGTCTTTGCAGGTTTTGATACCAGATTTTGGGGAAAAAATCAGGTAAAATTGGTTGATAAGGGAAGATCTTAAGTATTTTATCCCTACTCATCTGAGTTTAGTCAAAGCATCTTGGCAATAGCCAGGAATTCCTTCTCCTCAAGTAGATCCTAATGGTGATGTGGTGTTTCGAACGGGAGAAGGAACAACATTGGACTGAATGGTGATTAAGGCATAGACTTTTGGAGTTAAAAGACATACGTTCACGGGGCGCCTGGGTGGCTCAGTTGTTAAGCGTCTGCCTTCGGCTCAGGTCATGATCCTGGGGTCTTGGAATCGAGCCCCGCGTCGGGCTCCCTGCTCAGCAGGAAGCCTGCTTCTCCCTCTCCCACTCCCCCTGCTTGTGTTCCCTCTCTCGCTGTGTCTCTCTCTGTCAAATAAATAAATAAAATTAAAAAAAAAAAGAAAAAAAGACATACATTCAAATGTCAGCTCCACCACTAGAGGCTCCAGATGATGAACAATTTACTAAACCTCTCCACGTCTCTACATCCTTACCTGTTAAGACAGGGACAGTAATGGTACCTACCTCCCAGGTCGGTTGTGAGGATTACATAAGATCTTAAACATAACATGCTCAGTGAAATGCCTAATGCCTAAAAAGAGTTCGATGGCTGGTGGCTATTTTATAAATAAAGGCAAGCCACGTATGGGTATCTCCAGTCCAGCACAAGAGGTTCAGAACTACAGCTGTTACCGGTGGGAAGAATAGACAATGGCTTTGATAAGTACGGTCTTGTAAGTAGCCCCTAGCCAATGTCCCCCTGTACATTTAAATTAATTTAAAATTCAGTTCCTCAGTTACACTGGCCACATTTTAAGTGCTTACTAGCCACATGGAGCTGATGGCTACTACACTGGACATTACAGATATAAAGCCACCTTTGCAGAAAGCTCTAGAGGACAAGGCTGGATTAAAGGGTCTGTGTTGGGCTGAGTACCAGGGCAACATTCCTGAGTAACTGGTTTACCGAATGTCCACATCAAAACTAATCTTCTCTCTCCTCTTTGAGTTATCTTTTATTTTACAGAATCTGAGGCTTATCAAAACTCTGTTATCCAAGAGTCTGTGCAATTTTTCAAGCTGTTAGAATATTTTTGATCACGCTTTATACCAGTGCATGTGAATGCACTGAGAGAGATTCTATGATGGAGGCTGTCCTTGCTTTTCTTGATCGAGTTTCTGAATTCTATCATTAGCCTGAACATCTCTGCAATTACCCATATCTGGTTATTAACATGTTATTTCTACACTCCTCCCCCCTCTTCCTCCCTCCCCCTCCTCCCCTACCCCCACTGAATTGCAAGCTGGGAGCTTGTGAGATTTTTAAAGTGATCATTATTTTAGTAGCAGCTGGTTCTTAACAGCCCTGGGTTTGTGACAGAGGTGACAGGATCTGTTTCTGTGGCTGTACTGTCCTAATTATATTCCTAATGGGTCACAAGTTTGGGGACAAAGCGATGTTACATATTGCAGGGCAGCATTTTATGGTATGCTGGGAACATCTAAATGTAACATGTGTAGCCAATGCATTTACTGTCATTAGTTAACCAAGCAGCGCGTGTGCCTCTTTCAGCTCCCTGACCCACATTTCATCCACGCTCTGCTGTTTTTCTCCTGCAGGGTTATTTCCTGAGTAAAGCCGAGAGCTTATGAGTCCCCCAGCAGAGAGCTCTGTTCTGACCTCCCTAAACAGGCAGCTTCACCTGCTGGGCTAGTGTTTTTCTGCTTCCTGGTCAATCTGTTAAGATTTTAGCAGGAGATTCTTGGATACCTTTCTCACAAAACATATGGGAGATTGTAATTACTTTGGCCTGGTACAATTTTAGAATTGCGAGAGCAAGGAAGAGGTGCAAATCTTCTGTTCATAAATAACCAAATCTGTGGGCACTTTAAAAGGCATTCTGTGCAGCAGGAGAATTTATGTGCCACATTTCACCCTTGGCACACTTTCCAAATGAATTGTTCAAAGAGAAGTTATATTAGGACAAATAGAAATGAAGACTAAGACCAGATGTGGATTTTTAGTTAATATTTATGCAACACCCAAAGGGAAGATGGTATTGCACAATAAACTAAAAATGTCTTAGGCAAATAAGGAAATCTTTACCCCGAGGACCTGGCACTGCAAAGGTATGAATTATACAACAAAGGCCTGGGAATGCAGAACAAATGCAGGGTAGGTTGGGGCGACTATAAAAAAGAATTCATTGAGGAAGTGGTGAGGTAGCAGATGTGTGGAACCTACTTTGGGAAAATAAGGGCTTAGCACTTTTTTGGCCAGTCTTGTGTCTAAGGTAGAAAAGTCAAGCCAACCAGCCTAATTTCCTTCATCTGTGGAGAGAGCAGCAGTAGCTTTAAATAGAATATATATATTCAGAACGGAGGTAGCAATCTCACAATGGGTGAGTACACCTTAATAAACTAAAAAGCGATGTCCCCAGATTTGATATGATCTCCAAGGATAGTGATGACATCTTTTAACCGATTCCGCTCTCCCCCATTGACGTTCAAGGAAGGGGGAACACTCAGACATTGGCTGCTTCTCAGGCCTTGGAGAGTAGTCTGAAAGCAACCAAGGTTTAATGCATTGGAAGAATATTGAGACCCACATTAAATTAAAAGAGGAAAATTTGTTAAAAGCAACACAGCTGGTTTTTCAGCCTTCCGTTCATCAGGGAGAGCAAAATGTACATTTCTCACCATCTCCCAAGCTCCCAATCCCCAGGAGTTGGGGGTAGGGAGAGGAGAAAAGGAGGAGGTGGAGGGGAAGTGTAGAAAATATTTATTTAAAACTATTGGAGCCTTGAAGGGAAGACAGCTCTGGAAATGCTTACAAGCTTTTAGCATGCTGAACCCAAACCTCTCTACTACTTTCATGCTTCTGAGTCCTCTTAATTATTGAAGAGAGCTGTCTGTGTGTGACTTACCACAGGTTTTCCTGCAGAGCTGATGCATCCTTAAGAATTTTTAACCTACTTCGTCCCCCTCTCCTGTGTTAATTCTTCACTGTTTGACATGGACAACAAATCAGCTTATCTTATTCTCTCATGATGAAAATTTGTGGATTTTCAGCTGCTATAGAGTTTCTGCTAAGCACATTTATTTGTTCATTTCTCATCAACATTTTGTGTTGTTTTTAGTTTCTTCTACCTGTCCAGATGTTACAGGCTCTGGGCATTATGTGGAAAACCAGGTTGATAAGTTTCCTGCCCTCTTGGAGCTGTCGTTCTATTGGGGATTCCAGGTACAATGCATGCTATGAAGAAAATCACCAGGATGATGAGACAAAGATTGCTGAGAGTGAGGCTACTTAATAGTGTGGGCTGGGAAAGCCTTTCAGGTGCGAGCATTTGAACTAAGACCAGAATGCTGAGAAGGAGCTAGAGAGGGTCTGAGAAGGCATCCCATGAGGTAAGAGGAGAAAGTGGTAAGTATCAGAGGAGAAGGATATCTGTGTTGCTGATGCAATGTCAGGGGAGAGAAGAATCAGGGCCAGATGAGGGCCTGGCTGGCCATGGCAAGAATCACAGTTTTATTTGATGTGCATCAGGAAATCATTGAACATTTTAAAGTAGAGAGATTGTAGGTTTTCAAAAGAATCTTCTAATACCTGAAGTTAAGACTGTGGGGGAGTGGGGAATTGCAGGAGTAGCAATAAGACCACTTAGAAAGGTACTGCATTGGTCCATCCAGGAAGTGAAGGCATTTTGGACTAGCATTGGAGTAGGGTGGATGTCATGGTCTGCACTTTGGAGGTATAGATCTAGGTTTTAGTTAACAGCTAAAAGGAAAAGAGAAAGTTGGAGGGAGTAATAATAATAACAATACTTATATTGCTTCTAGGTGTTTCACACCTTAATTACTTTAATCTTAATAATAGTACCCATAAATAGGTATTATTTTCATCACTGCTTCATAATGGTGAGAAAAAAAGGGGCACAAGGAAGTTAAGTGACTGGCCAAAGGCTTCTCAGGTAATAATAGCACAGTGCGGACTCCAACTCCTGGGTGCTCTTCAGCCAGTGAACTAGGATCCAGTATTAACATGTAAATGCAGTGGAGGGATACAGATACAGAGGAACTTGATGGGTCAACTACCAGGATTTTTTAAACTTTTCAACAATAAGCAGAGGTTAAAAAAAAAGGTAAAAGATCAGTCTCTGCCTTTAAAGATACAACTCTCTTTTATGTATGCTTCTGTATCTCAGGGAACCAAAATGGGTCCGTCGTGCATGGCATAATAGCTATAATAAATATTCATCACTTCATCTGTGTCTACACAGATTTTTTTGTGAAATCAGGAAAAGATGGAGCTGTGTTTCGCTGACACCCAAACCACAGTATTTACTTTTCAGGCAGCTGCCTGACATCCAGGGGATTCGATTTCTCGCCTGAGTCCTGGAAAGCTCGCTAGTTAGGTGCTTCCCTTCGAGGGCGGAGGGGAGGGGGGGCGGGGTGAGTCAGCCCTTTACAGGTCTGTTTTCCAAGCATTGTGTTGCCGTGCAGCAGGGGGCGCTGTAGTAGTGCTCATCGTGGTCCGACGGAGCCCATCGCGCAGCTAGAAGGCGGCCAAGCCAGGAGGAGGTGTGGCAGGCGGCCCACGGTCCTCTTTGGTCTCGCAACTTTAGTACCCAGAGCTCGTCTACACAGGCCATTCTTCTACCATAATTTATCAGGTTGGACGCCTTCCATCCAGTCCTGCATCCGGGCGGAAAGGAAAGGGCATTAGCTTCCCGCCTTCCTAGGTTTTGAGAATAGCGGTGAACGGGGCTGCAGAGGCGTCTCTTCCCTAATGTTTCCAGAGTCAGCCTGAAAGTCCCCCGAAACCACGAAAGGCCCCCGCAGCTGCGGCGTGTGTGTATGTGTTTCTTTCCTCTTTTGGGGTCCTTTCTTTTTAACCTGACTGCGGGAACATTTTCCTCCCCATACATCTTTCTATTGACATTTGGGACAAAGGTAGGCTCGGAGCTGAAATCTCTCCCTCCTGAGATGCCCCTCAAGCTCTCCAATACCCCCTCCCTTTTCGGCTCACGCACTGTGAGCGTGTATGAGAGGTCGCGTAAATGTGGCAAGCGAGGCTGCAGCCCTCGCCAAACCTGGTCTTCCTCTCCCGGTCCCCAGAAGTCCCTCCAGCTGACCGGACTTACGCCTGGCAGCGCTTGGCACACACAGCGCAGGGGCTGAGATCCAGTCGGTGCCAGGCGCCGCCAGGCAGCAGCGGCGCGAGCGACCGTGTCCTCCTTGGTGTCGATTCTCGTCCAGCTCCGCCTCCCAAGGCGCACTCCAGCTACCCCTTTGGGCTGTCTTCCAGCAGTCGCCCTTGGATCCCGAGGGCTTTCCAGAGTGAAATCGAAGGTAAAAGAAACAAGAGGAGGGCGGGAGGTGGGTAGGAGGAGCCTCGGGCCGCGGGGAGGTGGGAGGAGCCTCCAGCCAGGGGGTAGTGTGGGCGGAGCCTTAGGGGGAGGATCGGGGTGGAGAAAGGGGCCGGGCAAAGCCGGGATGGAGGGTTGGCCACGCAGGCGCGGGGGGCCGCGCCGAGAACCCCACGCGGGAGCTCCTGGAGTCTCCAGCCACCGCTCCTCACTTCACTGGAGAAGGGGCTGGGGCGGAGAGGGAGCTAATAAAGAGTGAATGAGCGGCCGCCGCTGTGGCGGCCGGAGTCAGCCCGAGCAGCACCGGAGCCGTGCGCCCGGGAGGCGGCGAGGGGAGGTGGTTCGCCTGGTCCCTCCCACCCGCCCCTCTTTCTCTCTCTTCCTCCAGCTGGTCCCAGAACCCTGCTGGGTCCGGTCCCTCTGCCCCCATCCCGCATTCTTCCACCTCCTCCGAGTCCCACTCCTCACCTAGGGCGCCCCGAACTGCCATGGGTTAGGGTGGGGGCCGCGAGCCGCGCGAAGGACCAGCCCTGTGCATCCGCCGGGGGGCGCGGAGCCCGAAAGCCGCCAGCCGCTCGCGGGCGCCGGGCATGGGGAGTGTGGTGTGAGCCCGCACCCGGAGAAGACGCAGCGGCTGCGGAGACGGGCGCGAGGAGGAGGAGGAGAGCGGTGGATTGCAAGGACCCGAGGGAGGAAGGGAGGGACAAGAGGGTGGGGAGCTAGGAAAAAGTGAAGCTGGGAGGAGAAGGCGGCGGAAGGTGGGGATTGATGCTTCTGTTTTTTGTTGCCGCTGCTGCCCTTGCGTTGGGAGCCGAGCCGGAGGGAAGGCGGTGGAGAGATGATTGCAGAGTTGGTGAGCAGCGCTCTGGGGCTCGCCTTGTATCTCAACACCTTGAGTGCGGATTTCTGCTATGATGACAGGTAAGGGGTCGGCGGGCTGCGTGGGGACTCCGCGGTGGCTCAGAAGCTTCCCGCTTTAAGGCTGAAGTGCGTCTTGGAGGAACTGGTCCGGCACCTGAATTGAAGGTTTAGGAGACGCGTAAACAACACCCGGAGCAAACACCGGGGAAGCGAGCGCGCTGGGCGGTCTGAAGGAGTTTGGGTTCCTAGTTTGCAGCAGGTTCTTTCTCTTGCTTATTGGCTGTTGGCGAACGCTTAAGTTTCTTATCGGAAATCGCAGCAATTTGGGGAACTGTTAATGATCGTATTAAAAAAAAAGTCTTAGGTATTTGTTGGTGCACATTGAGCGATTTTACGTCTGGGCTGGAAGGAAGCCGCTCCTCGCCTCTTAATAGATCTTCCCTGTAGCGTTTCCTTTTATTGATGGGACGCTTTATTTCCCGAGGAAAAAACACACCTTTGGCAGTTACCAAAATAGTGGAAGGAGAGAGTCGTACTCTGCTTCAACTTTACCGTTTGACGTGTATGGTACTTTACTTTGAGCCAAGATCATGCTGCTGATGCCTTTCCGGCTCCCCCCGCCTCGCTCACCAATCGATGGAGTAGCACTTTATAGAAGCCTGGGCTTTCATTTCTGTTTGGGAGTTTTACATTAGACGTTAGCGATTCTTTTGTGCTAATTGGGGAAGAAGACGCCCCTAGAGACTGAAGTTGTCTTCTGCATTTGGGCTAGTTTGGGTGGCTAATGAGACCTGAACTGTGTTGTCAAAGAAACTGCATCGATTTCTGGAAAATGTCACAGTTGTGCTCGTGTCTCTATTTTTAAAATGTTGTTAGTGTTTAGAAACTGATGAAAAGCTCCAATAGCCATTAGGGAAAATTCCAATTTGTGCCTTTCCGGTGACTTAATCTGATTACAATTAAAACAGATGCATAATTAAAATATATTAGGGAGAACAGCACGCCTGGCCAAACTTATTAACCATCCTGGGGTGTTTCATGCTCCATTGAAATGAAACCATCCAAAAAGTGAGCACAGATTTACTTTGACAGCTTTTCAGCAGCCTCTCTGGGCTATGGAAAGTGAATGGATCCCCAGGGTCAGGGCAAGGCAGAGAGTGAACTTAAGCAAAGTGGTTGATAGGGGAGGTGAAGGCAGAATCTTCTCTGGGTGGTAATTAGCCATATTCTGTATTCTCTGGTGTGTCCACTCTCTGGCTAAAAGCATGTTCATGGATATATGCTTGAAATCTGTGAATCTTTGTTTACACCCACATGTCTGTTATGAAATCCCCTGATAATAGGTGCAATGAAATAAAGCAAACTCTTCTTAATGCATTTATGTAGTGTCTGTCAGAGATTGGTTGTTAAGGAAGCCACCATTAGACATAAACGTTTCCTCAACTTTTAAGCAGTGTATAGATTTTAGCAATTATGATACATGCTCTGAGAAATAAATGGTCTTTGTGTAAGAGTGAGGTGAGCTGCTCTGTTCCTTTCACTTTTGTGTTACTGTGCACCTGCTATTTCTAGGGCATGCGAAGAAAAAAAGCTCTTCCTTCCAAAGATGGGTGACTTTTCACTAAAATGAGCTCAGGGATGATCTGGGCAGTTTTTGGTTCCGTTGGGGACAGTTTGAGAAGTAATCATTTAAACTAAGAATAAAGAGTTTGGAAAAAAGGCAACTTACTGTAGTACAGTAAGTACTGTAGAACACTGTGATAAATCAAGCATTCCCAACGTATGCTATCCTTTATTGCTGTTCAGTTCTTTAAAAAGTACATATCAGAAGAAAGTATCCTGTAAAAGATGAAGGCTTGAACTAAACGAAATTCGCATATACATTTTTCTGTAGATTTAATGCTTATTATGTGTTCTTTAATCCTCAGTCAGTAGTGTTAGGACTTTGTAACTTGGGGAGAATAGTGTCAGTGAGATGATAAATTAGTTGTACTTTGATGGTGGGCAATTGTAAGTTCTTTACATGTTATAGGTTGCGTTGCAATGTCAAAATTCCTGACTTCTATTTAGCTATGTAGATCAACGTCAATGAGTTGTCCATATCATCTAATTGGTAGCTTGCTCAATATATGATATATTACTGTTATGATGTTGAGAGCCTGTAAATATAAATTACACTTTGCTACAACTTGGAAATGTATGTTAGTCTAATTTTCTTAGTAGCAGAACTGCATATGCAGTCCTATACTCTTAAGAGTGTGAAGTCTTAACAGAATCAAACTTGGTTTTTATGTATCCTAGAAATTCTGAAATACCTATTAATAAGAGCGTGGAACTTGCTGGATGTCTGCATAGCATGCACAGGTGATTCAGTGCCAAGGTACTCTGTAAAATGTGGCTTTTCGGATATACTTTTTATCTACTTCCTCTAACTCACTGGTATGTGGAGCTGGAAGAGAGCTGGGGAGTCAAGTGGAAACTGGAGGATGATGATAATGTGTTTACTTCCACTGCTCCATTTCAGACTACAAAGACTCAAATTTAAAACGTTGTGTAAACTGCATCTGTGGATTCCACTGCGCTCCCCCCACCCCCCACCCCAGGAACTTTGTGAAATAGAGTTCTAGAAGGAGAGAGGCCAGTGCTGGGAGCAGCTCACAAGGAAGGAGATGGCTCTTACGCTTGACTTATTTAACTAAATCAAGACTCTGCATTTTAGCTGAAGAATCTGGCATTTGCTGTAGGAGGGCTTTATATTGCTTCAGCTTAAACATCATTGCTGTGGTACTTCTCAAAGTTATCATTTCTTTTAAATATAGTGATCAAGTTTACTTTGTAAACTATATACATAATTTCTTTCACTGTTTGATGTAGCTTGGTTGAGATTAAGTGGTAATCTGAAACATTTTCATAGCAAAATCAATTTCCCTATGGTAAAACTTAATATTTTACAAGTGTTTTTATGCTAAACTTAAGAATATGGCTAGGATGTGATGAAGAGTAGAATTCATCATATCTGATGAAAAAGCATAAATAGTTTCAGCTTCATCCCCCCCTTCATCCCCTTGCCTTCAGTCTAGTCATGATTGTATTGAATCTTAAATTGTGGTTAGAGTACAACTGGAATGATAAATATACAGTCTTTGCCAAATTTTAAGTCATGATGAATGTGACTTCTTGAAGGACCCTCTCATTTTCTGGAGAAATTTGGTGTTTAGGTCAATGGAAAAAACTTGCTGATCCAAGTTCTCTGCTCTCATATATTTATCGAGGATAACATTGCATCATTTTCACTATATCCACTTTAAAAATACTATTATAAGTTTTGCATAGAGATAACACTAAAAGAGGAGTCCATTTACTTCAGAGCCGCAGAAGGATGCCATCTCTGTTGTTTTGCAGTCTGATTTCATTTTGCACATATCACCTAATTGATGGCAAGCCTTTTATGATGTATAATAAGTAAATAAGAAGATAATACACCTAATACATATTTTTATTCTTGGGTGAATAAAATCATGCATTCTTAAAAAAAGGTAATTTGAGTTTTTGGAAGTGGGAAGTGGGTTTGTGGCTGCTTTGAAAGTTATTTTCCATATTGCCCATTTTACATTTGTTCAACCCAACCTTGATCATTAACATGACCTTTGGGTTTCTTAGCTATCTCATTGTGCAACAATTGTGTGAAATTTGGAGGAACAACTCCACAGCCGAAATTTCTATTTTTGAATCAAAACTACTCCAAACTCTTAATAGCACATTCCTAATTTATTCATTTGGATGTAAATATAAATCTGTTTTTATAGAGACACAACTTAAAGTCATAAAGATTTTGATTCACAGCATTTAAAATGAAAGAATGGAGGATTTAAGGCATGATAACTTCTTTTTTTAAAAACCATTTTTTCCTAAAGATAGTCAACTATTCCTTCTACTTGGCCTTTTAAAGTTATTATCCGTTTGGGTTTTGACCTGGTATGATAAGAATCCCTTATGAAATGAGCAATCACTCTGTTAAGTTCCCTCTAAAAAATTCTCTCTAATAGACTTGCAGTGGGCCAATCTGGGATTGTTATCTTAAAATTCTAGTATGTTCAACCATTGAAGTCATGCTTGGTATTTAGTAAAATCATGTTTAGGAAGAGTTACTTTAAGATCAAAATATATAAGGAAGGATTTTGCTTTGTATCAAAGGTTGTCTCCTCAGGTCTTTATTGGAAGAAGTTAGTGGGCACAAGGGTGCTATTTTACTGATTCCCTTCTGAGTTTATGATACACTGAAAAATATGCAAGTGGTTATAGTTTATAGTTTATGAAATATTTTAATACGATATTTTACTTTCTAGCTAAGTTTAGTCAAATCTATGCAGAACAGGTTCATTTTGCTGCTTGAACAAGTACATCTCTTCATAGTAAATTAAGATTAAGTGAAGCCAGTATGGACCACTTTGACTTACTTTCAGTGAGCCTGTCACATGGGGTTTATCCTAGCAAATGACCCAAATACAAGCACTGAATGGACATGTATAAATGCCATAGGGAAAATTACGGCTTCTAACATGAGTTAGGAGCACAGCTTGTCTTCTGAATCCCTCTGTTGCTGTTCTGTACACTAAAAGCACTTATTTAAAATGCCCATGATGTTACAGCTATTTATCATAGGCAAAGGGTACATTTCCTCTGGAGCAGCCACCTTCATAATATGAGGAAAGGACAGAGTTTACCCTTGTCACTCTGAAAAATGACAAACCTTATAACACTATTATTTTCACTTAATATGCTTTTAATACAGTAAAGTTTACCTTTTAAATTTTTTGGTTTTCTCTTGTAAGCTAAATATTATGTCAGCTTTGGGTCCCCACTTTAATGGCTTCACAGAAGTGACACGTGTGGCAGCCTTGATGGAAAGGACAAATGGGTTGTTGCATGTTAAGACCCCTCCTCTATGAGTAGCTGTCCTCATTTAGAGCCTGGTTGAAAAAAAAGGGGAGAGGCATATCACCAGAAACTGTGTGCTTTCTATTTTTCGTAGGATGAAGAAGGCATAATATACTGAATAATTACAGGTGTAATTGTGCACAATGCTAGATGGTTTGTTTGAAGATTTGATTTGTATGTACTTTTGAGGAATAAATGACTCCAATAATTCACTAATTATGAATACTCCAAAACACAAACGTCTTGTATATATGGTGCATAATACAAACAGCAGCTGTTCACCCTTGTCAACAAAGCATCCCTACCTGTCTGTCCTTGTCCTACCTGTACTGTAGCTGGTGTCGTAAAGTATTTGAATCTGGGAGTCTGATGGTAGACTTGTAAAAATGCTGATAGATTGTCATTTAGCAGAATTTCACTTGCAGTTAGTCATGTTTATTTTGATTGATACTCATATTTTAAAACTTAGATTGGGACTCTTTTGGCTTCTTTCCCAGAACAGCAGTGCTGAGGATCTATGGTAGGTCGTTTGAACTGGCCTTGTTATTGGTCTGGTGCTCACCGGCACTGTGTTCATACACGTAGAAGCTTTGGAATACCTGTCCCCAATTGTGTCCTTCCTGTTTGTCCAGATCAGTTGTTTTCCTTGGAGGAAAACAGTGGTTGAACACTTTGAGTTAACTAGATTTGCCTTGACTGGTCATAGGGATCGAAGACTTTTGCCTCAGAGATTTTTTTTTTTTTTTTTTTTGGTTGTATTTTCTAGGCAGATAATTCTATCAAGATGCAGCTCTATCAAATTTCTATTGATCTCTTTTCCTCCTCTGACAGTTTAACTTTTCAATCATATTTGTCAGTTTCTCTGGTACTCAAGATTTCCTAGAATCAAAGGTATAAATGTTCATTTCAGCCTTTTAGAAACTTTTGGGGATTACAGTTTGGGGCTCAATTATAACCTTTTTTTTTCTTTCTTACAGCTAAATAGGAAAGAATCGAGTAAGCCTACCCACTCAGGAAAATTTTGAAGAAGGCAGCAACACTGAAATGATTTGTTTTCAAGATGCTAACATGAAAAGTTGCTTTCCTGTTTTTAGAGTAATTTATTTTCTTTGAGGGCATTTCTTAAGGTGCAGTTAATTTGAACAACTAGAAATGATTGTTTTAAAGATGAGATGGGCAGAGAGATCTTTATTTGCTCAGGTCTAAAAAATTAATATGGAAATGAGATTAGAACTGAACATTCTAACTTCACCTTTAGATTCCATTTTATTGTGGGATTAAATGAAATTCCTAAAGGTATACACATGCCACGTTGCTTGAGGGCAGCGCTACAGTATCTGTTTTAAGAGTACCTTGGTATTCGGTAGAGGAGATGCTGTTTGGCTTCTGATAATTTGATCTAAGCTTTGGTTTCTTGATTTCTTCGCCAGGGCATTGTGTGATATCAGAGCGAGGCAGGGTGTGAAGCATGGCACAGCATGTAGCCATAGTGAAGGAGATTGACTAAATTACATGATTTGTCAAGTGAAACATACATCAGTGCCCTTGCAGTAACATCTGTGTGCTAGGTGTGGTGGCCAGGTGAAATGTTTCTGTCAGATCCCTTTGTCTTTGATGATTACCCTTCATTTCTGTGGCATTTGTTGTAATAAATGTGTCATTATTCCACGGAAACATCATGGTAAAAAAAAAAAAAAAACAAGTTCACTACAGGTTTATGATTGTGATTTCATTAGGAAACAATGTATAAAAAAATAGTGCTGTGGGGTAAAGGAATTTACTGACATTTGAAACTGAAAAATTCACAAGTTTTGATAATGGAAGTTTTTTTTTTTTTTCTGTAATTCCAGATTATTGATTTCTCTAGAAGTAGAAAGTTTTGACTGTACTCTCCTAGAAATTCTCACTTGGCATCATTTAGGAGTATTTTAACTTCAAAGGATGTGTTATTTGCTGAAGAGTGGCCACTGGGGTGCAATATGGCTCTTGACATTTTGAACAGTGTTAAATGATGGTACTGAAGTATTTCAAACAGCCATGTTTCAGCATTGTTTAAAAATCCAGTGGGAAAAATGGCAATCCATATAAGCCTGCATTCTTGGAATTCTTTGGGTATTAATTTTAAATGCAGTTCACAAGTTTGCTTTTTATAAAATTTTTTACAGCTGTGTCTTAGAAATTTTTTCTTTTTTGAATTGCTTATAAGCATTCTATTAAGAGACTGCAAGGATGCAGACCATAGCCTTGTTTTTGCTTTCATCTCTTAGTGGGTTAGATGCTTATGTTGAGGACATTGTTATAAAGCATATTATTATTGAATTTCTATTATAAACCCTAGATTATAAGACTAGTCTGTGAGAGAGGCAGGTAAGTGAAGACACTGTGGAAAGAGTAAACATCTTGTTTTTGTTAATTTCCAATTTGTTCCACCATGAAGGCAGGTCTACCCTGCTTTCTTTTCTGTTAGTGACATCTCTTGGATTAATAATGAAAGTCAGTAGTTTAATTCTTTATAATGTCAGTGCATGTTGAAGTGATATCCCTGCAAATTGTGTCTTCAATGGGAGGTGACTTAGGTGGTGGCTATAAAGATTACATTCATAGGCTTGACCACTTTTCTTAGTTTGGAGAAGACGCTTTGTCATTACAAAGCCATTTGGGAGAAGTGCTTGTTGAGGTAGGGCTGGCAGCTAAAATGTTCATCTGGGGACCTTTCTCATTGTTTCATAAACTGTTTTTTGGCTACTTCTGCCTTCCTATCTTCAGGTTTTTAAAGGTATTGTAAATACTGAGCCTGCTGCCTTGGATTGTAAAAGATGTCTTAAGTCTGAAGGTAGAAGGCTTGGGTCCAAATATTTTGTCAAGTGTACTTCTTTTAGAATAGGACGATGTTCCCTCCTCCTCCAAATAATTAACTATAGGACTGCTCTCTCAAAGCCATTGAAAAGAGCTCATTTTGACAAAGCAAGCTTCTAATGACAAATTTTCCAACTACAAATTTGCAGAAGAAAAGTTCTCAGATGATGAAGAAGTTTAATCAGGCAAAAAGACATTTTTATTTGCAGAAATGGGCCCTTTAGTGGGAGGCAATTATTTACAGCTGATGTGAAAAACTGGTATACCTGAATTCATTTGGTAAACCTCATTTAAAATAGGAAGGTTAGTCTGTTGAAAAAAAATGGTGCTGAATTGTGTCACCAAACTTATATTAAAGAAAGAAGGTTTTATACTTAAACCCACTCTTACAGGGTTATGTACTGATTGAAGCAAAGAAAATGTGAATTTGAGATTTAGGGGGAATCTATGAAAGACACCAGTGTGTAGCCTGAAATTACTAACTATACTTTGCCACAAATGTCTAGTCTTTTATTTAAAATATCCCATTAGAAATGATCTCTAGGTTTGCTTCCTCCACCTCTATATTTAAGAGTCTTTGTATTTTTTCTTTTGAAAACAGTGCTGTTTTGGCATTTGTTCCATGTTGAACAGAAAATGAAATTTCACTGTTTTAAACCTCTTGTATGTCATCAACAGAAAAAGTGTAAGCCATTTCTGAGAGGGTATTGAGTAGCTACTTTTGAATTCGTGCCTGACAAGATTGAGGATGCCCATGACAGGCAAGGGGGTTTTAGATCTGCTACTCTCATAACTTGCTCCCTGCCTTCATCCTTTGATATGGATGATTGCCTTTTAGAAACTCTTTTAGAATGCAGTTTAAATCGCTAGTTTCTTGAAGTCAGATGGATCACTCTGATTCTCCTAAAGGAACATTTCTGAGCTGGGCCTCTTGTTGGATCTCTTTCCATCCAGATATATATGTACGTATCTCTAGATCAGTGCTTCCCAAACTTCCTTCTGGGGCGTGAAAATGTAGGTTCTGAGACAAATCAAGAAACAGACTCTTAACAATAGAGAACAAAATGATGGTGACCAGAGGGGAGGGGATGGGGGGGATGGGTGAAATAGGTGATGGGGGTTAAGGAGGGCACTTGTGATGATGAGCTCTGGGTGTTGCATGGAAGTTTTGAATCACTATATTGGACACCTGAAACTAAAATAACACTGTATGTTAATAACTGGAATTAAAATAAAAACTTTAAGAAAAGAAAGGAAAAATAGGTAAATAAAAAAAAAAAGGCAGGTTCTGCCTGGAGTGGGCCTCAGAATACATTTCTGTCTTTTGCAGGTGCTCCAGCTGATGCTGGTGCATGGACCACACCTTGAGTAATAAGGCTCTGTTCCATTTAAATGTATTACATCAGGGGCGTCTGGGTGTCTCAGTTGGTTGAGCGGCTGCCTTCGGCTCAGGTCATGATCCCAGGGTCTTGGGATCGAGCCCCGTATTGGGCTCCCTACTCAGCGGAGAGCCTGCTTCTCCCTCTCCCTCTGTCTGCTGCTCTGCCTACTTAATGCTCTCTCTCTATCTCTGTTAAATAAATAAATAAATAATCTTAAAAAAAAATAAATAAATGTATTACATCAGCTTGGTCCATTTCACAGACATTTGGAAAGATTGCCTAAATTCTTGGATGGAATAAGATTGAGGATAAGGTGCCTGTTCTCTGTGTGTGAGTTTGGACATTTTATTTAATCTTTATGTATTGTTTTCACATTTGTTGAGTCACGACATCTTCTTTAAATTGATCAGATGGATTTGAGGTATTGTGTAGATTTTGACAAGGTACAGAGCCTATTGAAATTCTAGGAGATCTCTATTGAAATATCTGTCACCATCTTGTATTACAATATCATCTTCTTTGTAATACTACTGGGAAGACAGATGTTGGATTCTGATTTTGACAAATAAACTGATACGCATTTGCCTTACGCTTTGGACTTGACAAATACTGATGCCTACACCGAGTCTCTGTAGTCAGTGCCTTTATCGGTTTGTACTTCTGTCGAACAATCCCTTGTAAGGAAACTTGGCTTACGTTGCATGAAGACTTTACAGACTTCAGGAAGGCAGCAAGAACTAGATGTTGAGGCAGCTGAGGGTAGGCAAGATGATAATGATTTCTTAGTGATATTCAGGCATTAGATGATGCTGTTATGGGAAAGTATCCGCATAAGATTAGAAATGCTTGGACCCATGTCATTTTTTTAACCTGGTACCTTAGGCCTTAGCCTTTGGGCACTTTGGGGGGCTTTCTGGATAGGTGACTGCCCTATCTATCTGAAGTTTTAACTTCCTATTAATAGACATCTTTTTAAAGAACACGTTCTAAAATAGGTAATGATTATCCCTTTCTTTTTAAAATACTATGCTGTGCACTAGAGGAAGTGTCGTGAAGGAAGATTGGGCCAAGATAAAAGACTGTAATTTCGGTCTTGCTGTTACCACCGTATCGAGCTCTAAAACTTTGTCTTGTAACGGATCAGGAAGTGGAAATAACAACTGGTGACCACAGAGTGAGCATGAAATGAAACAGTATGACAAACGTTCTATGTGTGTTTTAAAAAGCTACATGGTTATACCCTTGGACACAGAGGGTGCTGGACCAGAAGGCGAATGACCCCGATATCACTGTACATTAGCATCTGAGAACAGAGCTGTGTCCCAGTCCATGTTGTTGCTAACATTTCCACTTGGAGTCAGTGGTTGAGCTCCTGCCGTCCCAGCTTCGGCTGCCACCTGTACGCCCCATCTCTGCTTCTCATCTCTGTCCACGCTTTTGGTGAGCAGTCCCTAGTCTCACCTCAGAAGCAGTTTTTGCTTTCCTGTATTTCTTTCCTGTTGCTTTCCCCATGTTTCTGGTCTCTGTGCATGGAGGCTTATTTTGAATAGACCTTCTGGCCAATCTGAACGCTTCTTCCCTTCTGCAGAGTGAAAGGACCAATTACAGTGCATCGGGTGTAAATAATCTTTGGTACTTTGGTTCTGCTTGGCAGAATGTATTATTACTGGGTACTCATGGTCTCCCTCCTCAATGACAGCCCTTTTTCTTTTGGGAATATGTTCAGATTCAGAGCTGTTCTGGCGGCCCGGTGATTAGGAAAGCTGTATGTCAGATAAGCCAAAGTTTTCCTGCATTTAAGTGTTTGTGTTAATCAGCGACGTAGTGAGACTTTGCAGTAAGGACGTGCAGTACGTGTGTGGGGTAGCAGCATCTAATATCTAAACTTGGTGACACATTTTTGTAACTAATTAGAAACTCTTTCTTTCTTTTAGATCTTTCCAAGCAACAGGGTGGCAAAAGGAAAAAACCATGAGAACTTTGGAATGAGATCATCTAATCCCAGAACTATTACTTGTTAATTGTATAATTTTGATTGTTACCTAAACTCTTTTAGCCTCTGCTCCCTGTTTTACAGAATGAGGGTAGCAATACCTACTTGATAGAGTTGTTGGAAGAATTTAATGAAGTAAGTTATGTAAAGTGCCTGGCTCAGTGTCTGGTGTTGTCTAGGATACTTAATGAATAATTCTCTTAATCGAGAACTTATTCATTAACTGTATTGCTGATAGTTGAAAATCACTATATAATAACATCTGGAAATAGTATAGAGCATTAGGGGATTTCTCTTAAAAGCAAATATTGAGCATTTAAACTTATTTTAGTAATCTTTCACTTAGCATTTCAGATAGATGTAGGATAACTGAAAGGGTTCAGTCAACTATATTAAATTAACTATGAATTTTAGAATTTAATTTTCATCTTGAGTTACAAGTTTGGGAAAATGTTGAAACAACCATTATGCATGTGCACATGCGTACGTGCATGCACACATGTAAATTTTGCCAATAAAATGTAGTGCATACGCAGTTAAAAGCACATATGAAAAACAGAACTATGATGTCTTCCATCTTTTTCGTCATAATTGATACTCTTCTTTAAATTTGGTGATACTGTGCATAGGGGCATAGGCAAAATTATGATTTCTTAGCATCTTATAAGAACTGATCCCACTCTATGATGTGTATCTTAGTCAATGAAAAATCTTAAACAATGAAAATACAGAATTGTTTTCAGTTATATTGTGAAAGATTATGTCAAATTGAGAGTTAGCCCGAATCCCAGAAATGCTCATGTATCTTTTGTTTTATAGTGAGCAAAATTGGACATAAAAGCTCATTGTTTTTTGAAACCTTTTCTGAGAAGCTTGTTATTCTTCATGAACTTACTCTCTTACCAGGATGTACTACTTGCATTAATTTACTTATAGGTGGTTCTGCATTTAAGAATATTGATCTCTCTCCTGATTAAAACAGGTCTTTCACATGTTTGCTTAACATTTTTTTAGGGATTCCCTATATAAAGAGAACATATAACCTTATAACACTAATAATATATCTTGCTTTCCTTTTTTTTTTTCTTTAGAAAAAGATCCCCCCCTGCCCAAACCACAGGTAAGCTAAGCGTATTGAAGGTTTACCATATTGATAACACAGCTTTCTCTTTAATATCAGGGTAAGGCTCTAATGATTCCCCAGGGTTCCTTCCAGCTTAAAACTGGCCACAATTCTAGGATTATGGATTTTGTTCATTTGCCTAAGAAATATATTTGAAATTGGCCATTTTGGATAATAATATGCTAAGTGAAATGTTGGCCCTACTGTCATATATACAGTGGAAAATGAGGGACATGAATATAACAGACCGTATCAACCAGAGATGTTTTTACCTCAGCCATAATCATCATTTTATGTCTTATGTGTTACCTTACTCTCAGTTGGAATGTTTACCCTGTTCCTATTGTAACTAAATTCTAACAGCAAGTGGCAAGCTCCTAAAAAGGGGAACAATTTTGGTTCTTGTTGGAGAGCAGCCTAGTTTTCTCTAGTGCACATCTGTGCCTTAGAACATTTTTAGAATATTCAGGTGAAAATTTACTCAATATTTTAATAAACCAGATTCTCTTACTGATGGGTTAAAAAGAGTCAGTAATGCTGTTTTAATTTATTAAAGGAAAATAACAAATGGTTTTTGCAGGATAGCCCTCAACTCTCTGGAAGTAATTTAAAATTAGTACAAGAAACCAATAATTTAAGACCTATTAAACATGCCTCAGCTACTGAATTTTTGGACTAAACAAAAGACTAGCATTTGGATTTCTCCAGGGTGAGGGTTGGATGGAAGGTGTGGGCATCTCTTATGAAGGGAGGATAATATATTACCATATTATGAAGTAGGATATTCCTATAAATGAATTTTGGTGGATTTGACAGAAGTTGACTTGAAGAGGGTTTTGCCTCTTTCTTGCTTATGATATAGTGCTTTCTGTTATGGTAGAGAGGGGGAACATTATGGGGAAGTTTGGGTGAACTTTGTGGGGGAAAAACAGAGGTGCTGCATGGAAGATGGGTAGTTTTGATTGGTGTCTTTGTGAATTGGAACCAAAGCAGCACATGATTGTCAGCTTTTCGAGGTGGAGTCAAGACAAGTTGTTAGAAATGGAAATCCTCCTAATTTTAACTATTTGTGGAAATAATGGTGTTTAAAAAAAAATTCTGTGATAAATTTTGATCACATGCTGAATTTTGGGTGTGTATTATAAAATAGCAGCTTGTTTATATATATATATTTTTAAAGATTTTATTTATTCATGTGAGAGAGATTGAGAGAGAGAGAGCATATGAGAGGGGGGAGGGTCAGAGGGAGAAGCAGACTCCCCGCTGAGCAAGGAGCCCAATGCAGGACTCGATCCGGAGACTCCAGGATCATGACCTGAGCCGAAGGCAGTCGCTTAACCAACTGAGCCACCCAGGCACCCCGCTTGTTTATATTTTTTAAAAGCTATCATCATATTAAATAGCTCACCTTTGTGTACTTGGAATTTGAATTCTGAGAATTTATTATTTGGGGGAGAGAGTTGGGTTTATTTTTCAAACTGAAGCCTGAAAGAATTGGTAAATTTAATGTTTCAATTGGACAGTTTATTTATATACCACAAACCTTGTGGATTTAGGGTGGACCATGGGTGATATTTAAAAGTTAAAATTGTTTTTAATACTAAGCATAATCTTAAGTTTAAATTTTCATTCCTATTTCTTTTTGTGTCGTCATTGTTTATGAAAACTGGTTGAAAAGTTCAAAGATTTCTTGTAAATCATAAGATTTGACAAGAAACATTATTTACTCTAGACTTGAATATGAACTTAAACACAAACCAGAACTTAGTCTGAATGTTTTTTCTTTAGCATCTTTGGAAGTCTATATAAAAATAGAGTAAATGCTTTGCATGCAGCTTACCTACTGCATTTGAAGAAAATCTTTTGTGTGTGTCTGCAAGCTATTTGTATGTTCAGAAAGACTTTACCTGAACAGCCTGAAATTGGTAGGAATAGGCCAAAGTAACACTGCAGCTATAATTTTATTGAAAACTGGAATAGTTTTCTCTCTCAAAATCTTGAGTAAATGAAGCTAATGAATGATTTCTTTTGTAAAATATTACTGGTTTTGGTTCATTTAAAGAAAATTAATTATATATTTTTTTGAAAATTATATATTGTAAGGATGTTTTTCCCCCCAGAAAATCACATCGGTTGCTAACTCATTGGCATTCTTCACAAACTAACTTTTGTTCTGTATCAGCCTTGATAACAGAAAAGGAAGATGAGTGGAAATTAAGAAAGCAACAAAAATGATAAGGAGATAATTGTCTTTCTACCATATCAACCAAAAGACTTAATGATATTTAGTAATGCCTTGTAAATTGTTTTGTTTTGTTGTATATTCTGAGCACTTATCTCAGAGGCCAGAACTGGTTCTTGTTACTAGAAGTGATAGAAAGAAAGAAAAAAAAAAAAAAAAGAAAAAAAAAAAAGAAGTGATAGAAAGAGAGGAACCGTAAGGGTATGTTTACCATTTAAGTAGTCTGATTTCTGCAAATTATAGTGTAAAATTATGATAATTCTATTCAGAGTTTGGGAGAGAGATTTGAATGTGGTTCATTTTAAATTCGGGAAATCAGCTCAAATAGACATTGGCCTTTGATTTAAAAGTGTTAAGTTGTTCTTACGGAGAAATGCACTGTCTCCCAAGAAAGCATCAGTGTGGGATGCTTTCAGCTCATGTCACCACTGTATTCCTTTAGCAAGTATTTGTAAATGCTTAGCTGTGTCAGGAACCTGTTAAGTCATGGGGGCACTGACCCAGGAGAAGATGTTGTCCATCATCTCGAGTTGCTTAGAGTCTGGTGGAAAGAACAAGTAATTAGACAGTGTCTCTAAAATAGAGACATGCTTACACTTCTAAGTGAGTACACAAGAGGGGTACCTGATCCAGGCTGGGGGGGGGAGGCACTTGTGAGAACTGACTGCTGAAGAAAAAGTCAACTTAGCTTGATAAAGATGAGAGGGAGGACAATTTGGGAAAAAAAATGTACAGGAAGGGAAAGACATAGTGTCCAAAGAGTAGGACATAAAGCCAGAGAAGAGAGTAGGGAGAGGGAGAAAGGAAAGATGAATGGGTGAAGTAGCCAGGAGCTGAATCGCCATGGGCCTTGTGTTCCAGGATAACGTTTCAAGAATTGTCTGAAGTAGGTGAAATCCAAAGCCGAGAGACCCAGAAGAGTGTCCATTTATAGGATCATATAGGCTCTATAGGGTTATATAGGCGATACAGGATTATATTGGAGGATTTGTATTCGCAGTGATGGGTGTTACAGTAAGTTAAAGACAGAGGTGAAAGAGAAACTTGAGTGTATTAGAAATGGAAAGGTGAAGGGCGCCTGGGTGGCTCAGTCTTTAAGCGTCTGCCTTCGGCTCAGGTCATGATCCCAGGGTCCTGGGATCGAGCCCCACATCGGGCTCCCTGCTTGGCGGGAAGCCTGCTTCTCCCCTCTCCCACTCCCCCTGCTTGTGTTCCCTCTCTTGCTGTTTCTCTCTGTCAAATAAATAAATAAAACCTTAAAAAAAAAAAAGAAAGAAAAAAACAAACGGAAAGGTGAAGAAAAGTTGGTCTCACTTGGTGTGAGTAGCTGAATGTGGAGGGAGGATGAGAGGGTTTCTGTCTTGTGCAAGTGAGAAGAAAAGAAAAACCCCTGTAGATCCACTTGGGTGAAGCGAGGTGGCAGGATGTGCCTACTTTCTTCCATGAGTAAGAGGAGACCTGAGATAATCAGAACATCTCTGCTCAGGACATGTTCCGAGTGTGGAGGCTTCAGAGTTTGGCATGCCTGTATTGAGGCTTTGAATTGTTGCTAACATGTTGTCACTGGGCCTTTATTTTTGATGGCATATTATGTGTTTCGATAATAAGGACTCTTGGTTGTAAGTGTCAGATGCCCAGTTCAGGGAAAGTAGATCCTTCTGCTTGTCCTGAGCCCAAGAGGTCTGTTGAGGTTATGAAGGCTTCATTTTTTTCATATCTTGGTCTGACCATCATGGTTACCGTGGCCAGTGGCAACCCAAACTCTCTTTCTTAATTCTCTCAGGAATGTTCCAGGAAGGACCTTAATTAGCTTGACTCAGGTTATAAGCTCATGCATGAAACACAGATGCTAGCCATTGGGGTGCTTTGGCCAGGCCGAGGCACATGCCTGAACCTACGATCTGGCATACGAGTAGAGAAGGCAGGTGTTCCCGTGTCACACCACATGTAATAGGGTCACCATAGGAAGAGGGGCTCCGTTAGAAGGAAAAGGGCAAAGTATTCTGAGACCACAGACCATGGAACCAGAGATGTCCACTTCCATTCTATCCTTACCACCCTTGAATATTTGAGTAGCACTCTTGAGTGCTAACTGGATGATAAATGCAATCTCAGAAGTCATGTGGCCTTGCACATGGGGTGGTCACTCATACGAGGTAGAATGTTCATGTAGCTCTCTGTGTGTGGATTTTGGATTATCATCTAAACCAGGAGTGGGCACTAAGGCCTATGGGCCAAATCCACCCTGTAGCCTGTTTTTTAAACAGGCATACCCACTTGTATATGTATTATCTATGGCTGTTTTCTCTTTACAAGTGCCAGAGTTGAGTAGTTGTGACAGGGACCTTGGGGCTTGCAAAGCCAAAAATATTTCCTGTCTGACCCTTGCCTGAAAGAGTTTACCACCCCCAATCTAAATAGAAACACATTTATGGGCGCCTGGGTGGCTCAGTTGGTTAAGCGACTGCCTTCGGCTCAGGTCATGATCCTGGAGTCCCTGGATAGAGTCCCGCATCGGGCTCCCTGCTTGGCGGGGAGTCTGCTTCTCCCTCTGACCCTCCCCACTCTCATGTGCTCTCTCTCATTCTCTCTCTCTCAAATAAATAAATAAAAATCTTAAAAAAAAAAAAACACATTTAAAATTCACCTAGCAATCTTTCTGATCCCCGAGTGCACATCTGGGCACTCTCCCGGGTGCCCTGACGTTAGTTGGGAGACACAGGTCGAAGATACAACTGTTAGAGTTACCGCTCGAGGTCGGACTTACTGATGTAAAATCGTACTGACTTTCCCTCAGATGACACTAGAGTAAGCCCTGTCAGGGGATTTTTGTCCAACCAGGGCATGGACCCCACATCGCCACGATGGTGCCCCGATCGCGAGCCTGTTGGGTTGCAGCGGCTGTCTTGCAGTCGTGGGTCTTTGTGTGCTGGTGCTGTCTGCCCCTGCCCCGCGGCCCCGGCAGTCCTGTTTGGCCTGCAGGAAGTAGCTGCTGCTTCCTCCCAGAGTGGACGCCTCTGGGATGCTTGTGTAGCTGTTCGGGAGCGCCGGCCCCCGCCTGCCTCCGCTGCCCAGAGCCTGGGTTTCCAAGCAGTTGTTGGCCCGCTGTCTGCTGCTTTGTTACATTGTTTCAGGCTCTGCTTCAGTGTGCACTCCAAGTGTTTTGCTGACCTCCCCATGGGGATCTGCCTTGTTCCAGCTCAGCGCTGAGCAGCTGTTTGGTATTCTTCTGGCATCTATTTTCTCATGTGCTCTGCCCACTGGTCCTAATTTTCTGTGATAGAGGTTTTGACACCTGCAAAGTGACTCTGCGTCATTGCTTGGTTGTCGACAGCCTTGTCTTGATGCCTTTTTGTTCTTTGGGCTCCCCAGGAGGCGCCCTTGATAAAATGTGTTCAATAACACACTGCCGTGGTATGATTTTTTTTTTTTTTCTTATTGGCAAAGAAAAAGGCTGTATGTTCTTTTGCTTTGAACTGGATGGCCATCCTCCACACTCTTTGAGAGTCCCCATTTGTTGGATGGTTGCAGTTTGGATATAGTTGTCCTCAGGTTGAAAAATGGGTGTCCGGACCAGGATTGCCTACTTGCAGGATTGGAGCCGCTTCTTATGCTTTTCAGGAATGTTGTTAATTTATGGGGTTAACTTATGGGGTTAAATGTGAGTTCTACAAAATTGTAGTCCCTGGCTTTTCCAAAATTTGTAGCTCAAAGGTTGGCTTGCGGATTTAAAATAATATGTAGATTCATCCTTACTGAGTGGAAAATGCTGCCTTTGGTATTATTTGCAATAGTGAATTAGAAAAATAATTATATACGCATATGACGTGAGACTCTAAGACCCGATAAATAACTGAAATACATTTTAGCCAATAGCTACCTGTTCTACTTAAAAAGAATGCCAAAAAACCATCTTATTTTGATTTTTCAATAAGAGCCTATTAAAAATTCTTAATTCATAAGCCAGGTACTAAACATTTTCTATAAAAGCAGACGTTTAGGTAGAAAGGTTTTGACCTGGAGGTAGTGTAATCAATTAAAAAAAATAAGCTAGAGGAGACACATTAAGTCAAGCATATAATACTTGCTTAAAGGGTATCATACTATTCTGAGTTTGGGGAAAGTTCAATCCTAATGTTGAATTTTATGAGTAGGTATGTAATCTGTATGCATTTATATGTGGTTCTCTACGCGCCATAAGCCAAAGAAGAAACAATCAATTTACAAATAACACAGAGGCAGTAAATTTGTTGGCGGCACTTCTGGGCCTGTTGTAATTCTGTAGTTCTTTCAATATGCAAGTGGTGAATTGCTGATGTTGCTGTGAGCCAAAGATATGGTGATATGTGAACGTGTCCAGGCAGCACTTACATTATGTAAGGCTTGGAGGTATTTTGATATCAGTGAAATACTTTATGGGTGTAATAGGGAAATGTGTACTGTTGAAGTCCTATCCATAAAATCAGTGTTTATATTGAAATTTCCCTTCCAACTCACATTTCAGGTTGAAAGGTTTTGCTTGGTGCTTTGTGATCAATTGAGACACAGTTCCCCTCTGGCAGGGGCTCAGGTCTGAATCTAGGCATCTTATTGGTTCTGCTCTAATCACGTTGATCACTTTGAGCTATCGTCTAGGAAGACGTGGCTTCCAACATGGATGCCCTGTTTTCTCCCACAAAGTTTCAGAGTACATCACAATCTCCCTTTTAGTTGCTCCTATGAGATCTGGCTGTCCTAGTTTATCTCTTTTGCTTAGTCCAGGGTGATTGCTGTAAACAAGCTTAAGCTTGGGTTCTTGCTTCTGCGAGGATGCTTCTTTTACTTCTAGGCAGCTCAGTATTTCCATTCCAGGTCACCTCCAGCTCACCTGTTGTGTACCTCAATCTAGACCTGAATAAATTATGATCATTATTAATGTGATAAATTGAATAATGAATTTAAAAAGAGAGACATTTAGATGGTATATATTTTAATTCTCCAGGAGATTAAGAAATTGAGGAAAAAGGCAACATATTTCTTGTTGAAGAGAATCAAGTAGGATGGATCATTGACTCGTGGGTTCTCTTGGGCATATTCTTCAGTTTTTCACTCTGGCATTGAGTATTACTACAGGCTAGTCAGTGACTCATCTGAACCTGGGTTTGCTCATCTCTGAAGAGGACAGTAATTCCCAGTCTCATAGGATTGTTATGAGCATGAAATCCAATTCAGCTTTATATGCATTGTTTGCATCCAATCTGTCAGGCGCTATGTAAGTGGAATGGCATGCAAATGGTGAATCATATGTTCTCTGGTCTCAGTGATCTCAAAAACCTGCTGGTCAGTCATCACATATTTTGGTTTCCTACACCAGTGAACACTTTGCTGAGGTATGAGAATATACAGTGGGGGCCTGTAAGAGGAATCCGATTACCTTTGAGAGAATGGAAGAGGATTCAGGGCGGAAACGTCAGGTCATTAGGATGGTGGAACCTCAAAACTGGGGCTGCAGAGTTTTACGTGTGTCCTCAACATGGATAATGGTGGAGTGAAGAAAAAAAGTAAGGTGCTCAGGACCCTGGGCTTAGCAGATAATGAGGGCAGGGGGATGTAGTGTAACTGAATATGGTGGACTTGTTAGGTCTCTAATATGAAAGTCTGAAGATGGAAACAAGAGCAGGGAGAGTATGCTCTGGTTCCTAGCCTCAGATCTTCCTGGGCCACGGGTTCATCTGAGAGTAAAGTAGGCTCTGATTTTGAGAGTTGTGTGGAGAATGGCATCCTACTGGCAGCAAGGAGGTTTTAGTAAAGGGTACAGCTGTATGAAAATACAAATAGTATCATGAAAAACTCCACAAAAATAATTAGGCATGACATAGATTGTTGTGTCTTTTTAATAATTATGTGCAAAATACAGTAAGTTCTTTACCTTTTTTTTTTAGTTAATCCTCTCAACCCAATAAAGCACTTCTTATGAATTAGGAAATGGGCTCCGTGAGGTTAAGTACCTTGCCTTAAGGCCATTGAGCCATTCAGTGATGAATCCGATTTGAACCACACATGTCTGTCTCTGAAGCTCAGGCTCCTGACCCCAGTCTATTACAATAGATGAGCATTCAGGAAATCTGAGTTGAATCCTGTTTTTTTCCCCATGAACTGTGTGAGCTTGCACATTTACTTCAGCAAGGGTTTACTTTGTATTACCCCATCTCGTTACTGCAGCAGAGAGATGAATTGTGCTTTTAATGCAGCTTTCTTTGGGCCATGGATCCCTTTGGCCATCTGGTGAAACCTATGGATATCTTCCCCCAGGATTGTCTTGGAATGCATAAAACAAAACATACAGAAGCCCAAAAGTTGAGATACAATTATCAAAATACTAAAATCCTAGTTCATTATAGTAATATATATTCTCCTGTATTAATCCATTTAATAACAAAATCAAGTGGCAGATCCATTAGCTGCCATAATATCAAAGTAGTGAGGAGTATAAACGATTTTTTTGAGAAATTTGCAATAATTGTACTGTGATAGAGAAGCATCTGTGATTCGTACTAGTGGTAAAGTCACTGCCATGGTGTGCTGTTTTTCATAAGGCAATGCTAAATTTCTTTAGGACTAGAGAAAGATATATTTTTTCCCATCCAAGTTCATGGGCTCTTTAAATTCTCTCTGTGCATCTCAGGATGAGAATCCCTGGTAGGACAAGAAGGCATTTATTAAGATGCTATGAAGAAACAAGGCAGAAAATAAGGATAATCAGGAGTGTAGAGGTATAATATTTATTGGACTTTCACCTCTCTACACTGGAGTTTGTTTGGGGTAAGTAGCTTGAAGTTTAGGAAGGGACATGGAAGTTCATAATGAGAGTCCATCACTGACTTCTGTTAAAACCCAGAACTTAGAATTATCCAATACAGGATCATATAAGCTAACAAAATGTTGAGATTTTGTTTGTTTTGTCTTGGATTTTGACTCAATAATTTTATAAATTCAAGGGTAGCACTGGGTAGTTTATAGTCATAAAATCTGATTATTGGCTTTGACTTTTGATTAATAAAATGGGAAAATACATTGTGAAAAGACCAAGGTAGCCATAAAAACTATTGGAAAGCCAGGTCTTGGGTTGAGTGTAGTAGGTATACTTAAAGGGGTCTATGGAGAAAATGTTGGAAACCACTGATTTTGGTAATCTCTAATACCTCTTTTAACTCTGATTCTTTCACCCAAATATCTGTGATATTTATGGCATATTGAAATACGTTTAGTTTTCCATGGATTCTGATGAAAGAAAAGAAAAAAATGAAAACAGATGGAAAACCTGGAAAGTAACTCTTGGTTGATTGACAGTAAATGTGGAGAATGCTTTAGAAAGGAAATGAAATGTTGTCTCCAGCACATGGAAGTGTGTAAATTTTTCCTCCACATTAGAGCTAGAATCACTATGAGTGGTAGTGGTTCAGAAACAGAAGAATAGAGAGAAATATTGTATGATTATCATCACAGGTAGGAGTAAAAGAAAGGGTTCACATTTTTATTAAAGGCTCATACCCAAAAGAAAAGCCTTTCTTCCAAGAAGTAGGTCCTATCCTTTCTTCCTCTATATTTTTCATGCTTTATCTTCAGAGAGTGCCCTTTATCTTTATCTTCATCTTCATCTTTTTCCCTTTTCCCTTCGTGTCCTTTCATATCCTGTCACTCCTTCCTCTGTCCATTTCCTCTTTCCCTTCTCCTCTCTCCCCTGCTCACCTCCTTCCCTCCTCCATCCTTTCCTTACCCTGCCCTTCACCAGGTTCAAGTGATGCTGAACATGGGCTCATGATACCCATGGGTCAACATGGGCATCTCATTGAGCCTCACAGAGCTGATGGCACTTTGAGAGCTTCTTTTTGTATATTATCTCTTTTAGCTCTGCACAGAGGAGGCACCTCCTAGTTCTGCTACGTGGTCCAGGGACTCTGATACTGAGCTACTATTTGAGAAAGGCAAATGGCAGTCTTGGAGATGCTGTGGATTGACTAGTTTGCTTGAAGCCCAAAGACTAGCTCACACATTCAGAAAACCCTAGGTTGTTCAGAATGCCAGTCCCAAAGGAGGATTCTGGAGCCGGAGATGGAAATACAGAAGGTAGAAAGCAGTTTGCTTTGGGCCCTGGGTGACAAGCTGAGGAGCTACACTGAAATCCAGGGGGAGCCCTTGAAGGAGAGAAATGGCCAGGCTAGGATTTTAAGAGAGAAGCCTCTGACAGAAATAGGACGGATAGACTAGAAGAAGAGCCAGTTGGAGGCAGAGAGAACTAAGTAGGAAGCTTTTGCACGAATTAAGTGGAAAAATTGAGAGTTGTAAGTAAAGCTGAGGGAATGAAGAGAAGGAAGCAAATTCAGGTGAGTAAAGAGGACTCTAGAACCTGTTGATTGGATGGGACAATGAGTGTGAAAGAGTTTAAGAATTTAAGTTTCTAATGACTGTCTGGATGCTCAGAGTATTTCCTGTGTGAAGGGACATAGGAGAAAAACAGTCTTGAAGGGAGGGATAGAGAGTTTCGTTTTGGACATGTTGAATTTGAGACTCCATTGGCACAGAAACTGTAGTAGAGTTACAAGCAAGCAGGAGTAGGGTCTCAACTACTTTACAATTAGTGTATTGTGCCCTTGATGTGTGCCAGCCAGGGTTCTAAGCACTTCACATGGATGATCTCATTTATTCCTTATAATAGCTCTGTGAAGTCTAGGTATGATTATTGTGAGAAAAATGAGTCATAGCAGAGTTAAATAGTGACTTCACCAAGGTTACATATTTAGAAAGTGGTGGAGTATCCTGTGATGCCATTTATATGAACTGCCCAGAAAAGGCAAATCTCTGTAGAAAAGAGAGAGTAGATGAGTGGTTTCCTGGCAGTAGGAATGGGGTTGATGTAAATAAACCTTAGGGTTATAAAAATATTCTAACGCTGATTATGGTGATAGTTGCCCCACACTCAGTAAATTTACTAAAGATCATTGAATGATACACTTGAAATGGGTAAATTTTATGATATAAAACTCAACAAAGTTGTAAAAAAGTGGAGTTGGGATCGTTATAAATATTTTATTTTAGCTGTTGTTTTCACCGGGCTGTAATAAAAAAATGCTCTTAAAGATATCAAGGCGCTTTCAGAGTGTTTCATGGCACCTTGAAAATTGTTCCTGTCCTTAAAAAAAAAGGTATTTGGTCTTTTGTGCCCGTTTTTTGGTTGTTCCTTGATTACTGTCTGCAAAGCATTTTCCTATTGCCTCTTGTAACTTGCTGTTTCTAATCTCCTTTGGGATAAGGGGCAAGATGGCTAAGCATGACTCCTGCCCGCTTTCGGCTCTCCTTTGCTCCCTCCCTTCCTTCTAGATTCAGGGATTGTGTTAGGGACAAGGAATTAAACAAACAAACAAAAAAGAGGATAATTAAAACGTTCTCATTAATGGGCATTCTAAAATTAGATATTATCAATGACTCAGTGGGCCTCCAAGTCTTCCTTCATGGAGACAAGGGAGGTTCCTTACAGGATCGCTCCTCTGTGTATTGCCTTGGTTTTATTTTTTGGTTCATGGGACCTGAACACAGGCAGGGCACAACCTTGTTTAGAAAGTTCTTATTTTATTATGGTCCATAAAAAGGATTCCTTGTATCTGCGTTTGCTGTGCTACCTTTAGAAGCAGATAATGACAGAACCAATTAGTTCCTCCTCTCTGCGCCATCCGCCACCCCCCCACCCGTCCTGTCACCTTATCATCATTTACTTTGATTTTTTTCATTATGAAGTAGTACCTTAAATTATCCAATGTTATGTAAAATTTAGAAGAAGAGAGATAATAGGTGTTTTGATTCTTCTGCTTTGTTTTACAAACCCTGTTGTCTAAATCATTTTTTTTCTTCTTCTTTTGGTCAAGTAAATCCAATTTTGAATGCAGCAGAGACTTTCCTGGTAAATGTTTGGCAAATCTGCTACAGTGTTTGGGCAAAATGTCAACTTGATGTGTGAGTTTTAATACTGTGTTCTAAGGAGCAAACTTTTATTTCTAATCATCTGTTCTTATTTATGCCATCAGAGAACAGCACAAATTGCTGGTGGTAGGATTAAAAATGATAATGATGCTATTATCAGAATTAGTGGACACTTGTCAAGTATTAGTGGTGCAAGAACTTTGTCTGGGATATTTGGGATATTTGGTACATTGTGTCTGTGAGTGCCAGTCAAATGTGGGGGCAGACATGTGTCAGGTGCCTGGATTTATCACCAGATCTAAGTAGAATGTCTTTAAGGCTGTGCACAAAGTACCATATGTTGCATCTTTTATTAAATAGAAAGGGATAAGGTCGACACATAAAAGTAAGACTTAGTTACTGAAATGCACTGGTGCCTTTGGTGCCTTTTCTGCTTCTCACATACAAACATTGTTCTTGATGCAGTTTGCTGAGCCAGGGAGGCCAGGGGAAGGAAATATATGTACAGAGGAGATGATATTTACCTGGTCTGGCAAAACAGAAATAAACATCTTCACATATAAAGCCTCACAAATCTAACAGGGGGAGAGAAGGGAGGGTGATTTAGACCGCTGGGATGTTTGTGTTCATGAGGGAGAGTGTATCGCCTCCACCCTGGTGCGCTTGGAAGTTGAGGTCCTTCAAGCAGGTCAGTGATAAAATTCTTCCCCATGCTGTGAACCTGCCCCCAAGACAAATTTATTTATCTGTTTGCGGATTTTACTTGTAAGAGTAACAGCATCATTTTTATGTTGTGTACTTTAAGAGGCTTATTTAGGCGACCACATTGAACAAACAAAAACCAGCTCTTTAAAAAATTGGAAACAATTGGAAAATACAAAGCAAGAAACGAACTACACAAAATACTTTGAAATCTTCAAGGGACCTCTATTAATGATCCGGAGGGCATTCACTCAGTACATTGTTCAGGACTGTCAGAGTGTCAGGCATTTTGCTAGGTTGGAAGCTGTAAATTGGCAGCCCAGTTTGTTTGTTTGTTTGTTTGTTTTAATTTATCCTGAATTGTGTTACAAAAAAATATAAAAAGCCAAGGAAAACAGAACAAAACCAAAAAAGGTTAGTCAGTAGCCAACAACCTAAAAATTAGGACACTTTATTCCCAGATACATATTTACAGCTTTCTTCATTTAAAACAAATTAAAAAGAATTTGACAACAGCAGCCTCCTCTTCCTGCATGGAACCAATTAACAGGAGCAGAAGAGTGTCTGCCCCGTCATTCCCAGTTCTACAGATGAGACAACTTAAGGAACACAATTAGGTGGCATCCCCAGGGACACCGACTGGATATTGTGGAGTTAGACTGCAAACTTCATCTAATCCAATTAAAACACGGAAAAAGTTCTTTCTCCTCTTTCATATTGTGGAGTATTGGGGAGGTTGCAAAGCAAGATAGAAACGAATATTTTCTACATTTGGAAATGCTTTAAATCTATGAGACCTGAATTACACCAGTACACTCCAACAACAAACTTGTAAATCTAGGCAGGAGTTTAATTTCCTTTCAGAAAGGGGAGCTGTGGAGGCTCAGAGTACAATTTATACACGGTCACAAATCTACTAAGTGGCAGTGTCCATATTAGAACACTGATCCCCTGGCCTCGGGTGCTGCAGCTTTTGGGATGCTGTGAAGATCAGGGTTGGCTAATAGTCTGAATGTTAAGCCCAAACTCAGAAAAGGTGTTATCTTCAAGTGTAGGATGAACCTTAAGGCAGTGCTGTTTGTGTCTGAGAAGAATGGCCAGGGATCAGCAATTTCGTGCGGGTTAGTGAGTACTTCTAGAGAGGTTCACCCGATGCCCGTTATGCTTGCTGGGTCATACTTCATGTTTATAGAGACTTAAGCTTTCACAGGAAAATTGAAATAGGGAGTTTGGCAGTTTTTGGCAGTTTTTAAAGTTTATTAACATCCACATAGAAGTTGTGGGTTGGGGGTGCCTGATGATCCCGGGGTCCCGGGATCGAGTCCTGCATCGGGCTCCCTGCTCGGTAGGGAGTCTGCTTTTCCCTCCCCCTCTCCCAGTGCCTGCTCTCTCTCTCAAATAAAAAAAAAAAGAAGTTGTGGGTTGGAATGAGCAGATTAAGCATGTAGATCTAGGGGTTAGACTTGCAAACACTGCATTTGTTGCTCATAGTAGAGTTTAATCCTGTTGATTACAAACAGGAAGTGGCACATTTCCGTATTAGCATTTATATTCAGAATATTGAGTGCTAGTATGTAGAACTTACTATGTTTCTGTGGCTTTTTGTTGATTATATTTTAAGTAAGTCTGAGTCTCAAATACAATAACAAGGTAAATAGGCAAAGACTGAAAATGAGCAAAATGTTCACTGAAAAAGTTTCAGCAACCATCTCTCTCTTTTGCAGATAGGAGCCTGTCAGGAACTATTTATTTAAGGAGTGAGTGAAAATATCGTGCAGGACAGGTACTGTAACACTGGGTGAATGCTTTTTCCTTTGGGCATGTGCCTGATAGAGACAATGTGATTCTGCCTCTTTATCATGATGTCCTAATGTAGGGGAAAGAGCACAGTTTAGGCATCAGATGACCTTGGGTGCATGTGCTGGTTCCATTGGTTTTCTGTGTGACCACTAGCAAGTTTGAATTCCCTTCGACTCTTATTTATGTATGTATGTATGTATGTATGTATGTATTTATTTATTTATTAAAATATTTTATTTATTTGAGAGAGAGAGTGTGAGACAGAAAGAGCATAAATGGTGCGGAGGGGCAGAGAGGGAGGGAGAAGCAGATTCCCTGCTGAGCGGGGAGCCCGATGCAGGGCTCCATCCCAGGACCCCCAGATCATGAGCCGAAGGCAGATGCTTAACCGACTGAGCCACCCAGGCGCCCCTCTTCGACTCTTACTTAACTGCATCATGGAAATGACAATGTCTACATTCTAGGGGAGTTTAAGATTCAGTGTGTAAAGGTCATAGTAAATGGTGCAGGCTAGATAAATGGTAATTTTATTACTACTTTTGTTGTTTGTTGAAATGATTTTTTACATACAATATTTTAAAGTGATTCCAGTTTTGAAATACAATGGTTAGTTTACCTAATCTTGAAAATCTCATCCTTTCTGCCCTTCTTGCGAACTTTTTTTTTTGATAATAGTTTTACTGAGATATCCTACAACTCACCCATTTAAGTTGTACAGTTTACTGTTTTCCCCCCACTTGTTTATATATTTTTAATAAAAACTGTATATATTTAAGGTGTACAACATGATTTGCTATACAGTTGACCTTGATCGCTTCTCGGCCTTTTGGCTAAGATCAAGTGTACAGTTGACCTTGAACACAGAGGGGTGAGGGGGGTCAATCCCCTGCACTGTCAAAAATCCAAGTATAACTTTTGACTCCTCCAAAACTTAACTACCAATAACCTACTATTAGTAGGACACTTTATTGATAAACAGTCTATTAACATGTATGTTGTATGTATTGCATACTCTTCTTACAAAATACTCATACATATTCTTAGAATAAAGTACTAGAGAAAAGAAAATATTCTTAAGAAAATCATAAGGGAAAATCCATTTACAATACTGTTCTGTATTTATTTAAAAAAATGTTCATCTAAGGTTGGACCTGTACAGTTCAAACCCATGTGGTTCAGCTGTACATATAAAGTGACATTATGGGACGCCTGGGTGGTTCAGTGGGTTAAGCGTCTGCCTTCAGCTCAGGTCATGATCCCAGGGTTCTGGGATCGAGCCCTGCATCAGGCTCCCTGCTGGGTGGGAAGCCTGCTTCTCCCTCTCCCACTCCGCCTGCTCCTGCTTGTGTTCCTGTTCTTGCTATCTCTCTCTCTGTCAAATAAATAAATAAAATCTTAAAAAAAAAAGAAAAAGAATATCCTCAAGGTCCATCTGTGTTGTCTCAAAAGGCAGGATTTCCTGCTTTCTCCTGGCAGGATAATATTCAATTGTGTGTATCTTCTTTATCCATTTATCTGCTGAAGGCACTTGGTTATTGTGAATAATGCTGCAATAAGCATGAGAGTGCAGGGATCTCTTTGAGATCCCGATTTCACTTTCGCTGGGTATGTATACCCAGCAGCGGGTTTTTAATGTATTCACAGATCTCTGCACCTGTCACCACAATGATTAGAACACTTTAACACTTCAGAGAGAAATTCCACATTCTTTTTTTTTTTTTAATTTTTTTTTTTTTTTTAAGATTTTATTTATTTGTGAGAGAGAGAATGAGAGACAGAGAGCATGAGAGGGAGGAGGGTCAGAGGGAGAAGCAGACTCCCTGCTAAGCAGGGAGCCCGATGCGGGACTCGATCCCGGGACTCCAGGATCATGACCTGAGCCGAAGGCAGTCGCTTAACCAACTGAGCCACCCAGGCACCCGAAACTCCACATTCTTTAGCTATCATTCCATGTATCCTCATTCCCCTCTGCCCTGTGCAGCCAGTGATCTTTCTCTTTATATAGGTTTGCCAGTTCTGGACATAATCTCATGCGTATAAATGGAATTCTATGTAATCTTTGTGACCGGCTTCTTTCACTTAGCCAAATGTTTGCAGGGTTTATCATGTTGTAGCGTGCATCGGTACCTCATTCCTTTTTACTGCCAAATATGCCCTTGTGTAAATATACCACATTTTATCTAGGTATTCATCTGTTGATGGGTATTTGGGTTGTTTCTACTTTTTGGTTATTGTGCATAGTGCTGTTGTGAACACTCCTATTCAGGTTTCTGTTTGAGTACCTGCTTTCAGTTTTTGGGGGTATATTCCTAAAAGTTGACCTCTCGCAAATAAATAAAATCTTAAAAAAAAAAAAAAAAAGAATGTGGAGTTTCTCACTGAAGTGTTAAAGTGTTCTAATCATTGTGGTGACAGGTGCAGAGATCTGTGAATACATTAAAAACCCGCTGCTGGGTATACATACCCAGCGAAAGTGAAATCGGGATCTCAAAGAGATCCCTGCACTCTCATGCTTATTGCAGCATTATTCACAATAACCAAGTGCCTTCAGCAGATAAATGGATAAATGCTGGTTATATGAAAACACTGTGTTTTACCAGCTGAGAAACTGCCAGACTGTTTTCCAAAGTGGCCACACCCATTGCCATCCTCACTAGCAATGTCTGAGTATCCCATTTTCTCTACATCCTCAACCCTTGATACTAACTTTTTCCTTCTCGGCGTCCTAGTGGGTGTGAAATAGTATCTCATTGTGGTTTTGATTTACATTTTCTTGATGACTAGTGCTGTTGAACATCTTATCATATGTCTCCTTGGTATTTTATTATGACTCTTGACTAAACCAGAAAGCTCTAACTTTTGTCTTATTTGTCTTGTCCAGCTCCCAATGGCCAGGATTGAGAGGGGGGGAGGTGAACGATTAATGTGCATCTAGGAAGCTCAGCAAAAGATTTAGTAAATGTTTCTCACTTCTGCCTTTTAGCTATCAGATCAGGAAAGGAAAACAAGACTAGAACTAATTGCTCATCAAGAGAGGAGTAACAAATATAAGTGGTTCCGATATGCATTTAAACGAGATTACATTTAATGAGAGGTTTTCTAAATGGAGTTAATTTGAAAGGACACATAAGTCATTGGGTTTAATCTGTGTACCTTTCAGTAAATAGCTATAATCCCTCCTCCCTCCTTCAATTTCTGGTAAAAAAAGTTACTCTTCAGAAGAGCATTTTATGAGAATGGCAGCTGCTGGGTAGGTTCACTAGTGTAATCCTCCTGGTTAGGGAAGAAACTCACACTTTTGAGTTTTCATATGGACCAGAAAACATGTGTATTTCGATAAAAGAGCAGGGAAAGTGAAAAAAAAAAAGGTTTTCTATTTGCTTTTGCTTCTCATAGCTTCAATTATGTTTTTATTTTGTTTTTTTCTTTTCTGAAATAAAATCTATTTTGGTCACTTTCAATATTAAAATAAAAAAACAAGAAATAAGTCTACTTTAGTTAGTTTCCTACTGAATAGGGACTATGTCTACAATTATGCAATGAACCTATCATCTATTTAAAAAGACCCTTTGCATCCAACAGTTGACTATGAGATAATTTCTAAAAATAGTGGAGTAAGAGAATAATGGACTGATTTAGCAAATGAAAAAAATTCCAAGTTAATTTTGGTGAGAGAAGACAGAAATAGAGATTGAAATATTCAGGCTATTTAAACATTTATGGAAAAGTCAATGCCTTGCCTGGACAAAATTTCTAAGATTTCTATAATGATATGTGTGGCCATTTATATAGGATGTAATACTTTTTTCAGAGTGCTTTCCCATCCAGGATCGTGTTGGCTCCTCACAAGAGCTAAGTGGTATAAATAGGGCAACAGTATTCTCGTCACTTCAGAGATGAAGAAATTGAGATCTTAAGATGGCAGTGACCTACCCAAATCTGTCTTCTGGTTATTGAAAGAGCGTGGATTTGAATCTGGGTCCATTGACATCATCAGCACTTTTTCTCCTACACTCTGTGGCTGTTTCACTTTTGCTGGATTGCTTCTGGAAGAACTGTAAGGTTTTTTCTTTGTGTATTTTGCAAAATGTTCACCAGCTCTCCCACTCCTGCCATTATAAAGACTCTCCTAATGAATTATGCATCAGCATTTGACTTAAAAAAGAAAAATCAAAGGACTTGGATTTAAGTAGTAGTCTCTCTTGGAAAGATACTACTTCTTACATGCTTTTTTTCCCCCCTAAAACTGTTTGTGAAAGAATGATTTAAATACTGATGTGAAACCTCATAGAATGTTGCCACCTCAAGAATATGTAATTTACTAAGCTGTAGAATATAGTTTTAAAGAAAAATTAGCTTCCATGGCATTAAAAAGATTTCTTGTTCTTTTCTCCCCAATTTCGTTGAGTGTCAATAAAATCCATCTTAAGAAACAAAGTGGGTTTTGACAAGCAGTCCTCACTTTCTGCCTCATGTTATAATTGTCAGAATTTCACATGCTCCATCTGATTCATCTGTAAGACTGTAGGTTTTTCATGGCAGGTGTTTATTCATTGCATCTTTGTAGTACCTGTTGCAGAGCCTGACACATGGTGGGCACTCATCAAATATATGCTGAATGAATGAATTAGGATTCAGTTGGTCATCATCTGATGTGAAGGAGGAACATAGCCACAGAATGAAAGAGAAATTTATAACAATTATTAGACCTCAGGTCTTACAATTTGGTACAGGAGAAGGTTTGAGGCTGAGAGTCACTGGTGCAGTTAAGGTGCTCAGAAGCAGGGATTCTGCTTTTGAGGGGAAGGCTGGAGGAGTGGAGGTTTCCATTTGTTTCAATTCAGAAATTCCCACTGCAGTTTTCTGTTCCCTATTTAGCTGTGGTTGTGCGAGGCATCCCGAGAGATGGGATCTGATACAACCTTTTCTGCATTATCAAACCAACATACAGGTTAGACTTCTGGAAACATGTCTAGTCTGCTGTGTGCACTGAACAGTGTAGGCTTTCTATCTAAGTAGCCACTTGAGTACTAGCCTTACTTTGCCACTTACAGCTGAGAGGCCCTGGATAAGTCACTTAATTTCTCTGAGTTCCAATTTCCTCATCAGTCAAGTCAGGAGACAAAGACCTTCTGAATTTGTTGTAAGAGTTTTTATTCTAATAATTTATTGTAATTTATTCTAATAATTCTAATAATAGAATAATTTATTCTAATAATTTATTGTAATTAATATCTAATAAGATATTGTAAAAAAAAAAAAAGAAAATGTTGTCTAGTTTCCTCCTGACATAGCTCAAGTTTGAGTGTAGGGCATTGAGACTGCAAGCTAGAATGGAAATTCAGAAATAATCATTTATTAATTTTGGAGTCTTAGAAAGTGCCTTCATGTGCTTTAAGAATCTGTCATTACCTTAGGAGGACAGAAGGGAGATTGGTTGTTTAGTCAGAGCCTCTCATCTGTCAGACTTAAATAGGAGGAACGTAACAGTATGCTACTTGTTAGATTTGAAGGAAATAGAAATGTTGTATGGAAACTTGGAAGGAGACTGATAATCAGTTATCAAGCTTATATTCCATCATAAAGCTTTTAGCTATAGATTTGGTATGACTCTCTAAGAACATATGGCCATTATTGACTGATATTATTATCTCATATCATATTTCTTGTAGATAGCAGTATCCATTTGTACTTCCCTGGGAAAAATATTTAGTAACTTCATGACCTTTGACAATATTCATGTGTAGGCAATAAACCCCTCTCTGCTCCTGGTGTGCAGGAGATGATGCATGCAAACTGTAGAGCATCAGGAAATCGGGGAAGGTAAAGGTCACTGTGAGATGATCACCTCCCATTGTTGACACCTGTTGCTATTAATTATCCAAAACTTCAGAGTGTTCTTTTCTAGTAGTAGGAGAGCGGGAAGGGAAGTTACAAACTAGACGTAGGGTGAGAGGCCTTTCATTGTTAAAAAAAATGTTAACAAAAAGTTGCGTGTTATTTTTTTATTTTTTAAGCCATCAGTAGAGTATATTTTTGGAAGGCATCCAGATTTGGAAGTGGGGCTATGGGAGAGATTTTTTTTCAAAAGATCTTGCTAATCTGGATAATCAAAGTAAGTTTTCTTTTCACTACTTTTCTACTTTTTTATTTTCTGTCAGCTTCCTAATACCTGGAGGTGTTTTCATTAAGTGTGAATTTATTTGTACTGAATATGAATTTTCTTTTGAGCAAGTAGTTTTAGAAAATTGAAATGATGATTTATGGATCACTGTTTTAGGATGAGTAGTTCACAAGATTTTTATTCTTATTTGAATAATATGTCACGAAAAATTGTTCTGGGTCTCTCTGCTGCTGTTAACTGGAAGTGGTTCCCAGTTGTTAAAAGTGCACACAGGTTGGGATGAAAAGCACAAAGGAAACCATAGATGTTGAATAGTATGCAGGAAGCATGCCGACCACATGATGATAATGGGATGGCAATGACACTTGTGATTCTTTTTCCTAGCAAAAAAAACACCCCAAAACCAAAAAAGCCAACATTACTTGAGTTTCTCATAGGTGCCAGGTATGGACCTAGGCACTTTATTCACACTGTTCCTCCGTAGATTTTCCAGTGACCCTGACAGGAAAGTTCTGTTGTTACCTGTATTTTACAGATAAAGAAAGTAAAGCCCCTGGACATTATGCAGTTTGCCCAGGTCACATAACTAAAAGTGCAAAGGCCGGATTTGAGCTCAGATTGTATCCTTTTAATCAGTTATACCATACTGCCTTTGAATTGCTGTGTATCCTTAGGAAAGCCCCTTTTCTTTCCTGATACGCAATTGAGTGACCTGTTAAATAAGGAAAGTCTGTTTCTTTGTCTCCCTTCTAGTTCTGATCTTTTGTGTTGGCTTTCTAAACAACACTTGTCACATTTATTTTATTTTTCCTTGTCAAAAGTAGAAAAAAATAGAGGAATTAAATTGCAGTTCTGGCACCTCAAGTATAGAATCAGCCTTAACCCTTTGTTATATTTTCTTCTAATCCTTTTCAATGTATGTATTGATTTATTTCTGCTGAGACTAAACCACACTACTTATTCATAGCCTTTTGCATTCTGCTTATTGGGCCTTTGGATTTTCTATTTTATTCTCTTGTATTGGTGTGACAGAAGCTTCTCCAGAGAGGCCTGGCATCCCATTCCCAAGACAGGGGATCCACAATGTAAAACAACAACCACAACATGTATTTTTAATTCAGGCTTTTACCCAGAACCCTGAGGAGGAGGACGAGAGATCACTCCCTAAGGCAGCTCCCAATGAAAATGTACCAGTGGCAGGAGAGTCCAATAAATCAAAAAAAAAAGAAAGGAATAAAATGAAATGGCAGAATACTAAGTTGCTGAACAAGTTGTAGCCGTTAAGCACTTTCATGTCTGTGTTGTGGTGTCTTTTTTTTTTTTTTTTTGGTGGTGTCTTCTTTTAACACTCATGATTAAGCATCTGATCTAGTGTTCATCTCCTCGTTAGCTGTTCTTCCTCTGGTAGCAGGTGGTCTCTAGCATTGACAACAACAGATTGGAGAAGCTGGGAGGGCCAGGTGCTCCTGGACTCCCGCGGCCCCTGATATCACTTACCCCATTGGAGTGCCTGGTTCTCTGCTGGCCCTCTGGTTGTTTGGCCGTTGCTGATAGACATGAAGGCCTCTTCTCTTTTATTTTGTGTACTCCCAGTGCTTGTTCTACAGTAGGAACTTTATTACCTAGAATTGGTTGAGAGTCTTTAACTTTCTTAATTTTTAGAAAAAGTTTGTTTTTATTAAAGTAATCCTTCTAATTTGAAATGTCAAAAGCACTGTAAGGCCTTTAATGAAAAACAGACTCCGCTTCACTCCCTGTTTTAGAGCTGTGTTTCCCCCAAAACGGCCATTCTCATCTCTTCGAGCTTTACTTCTGCTATGAGTATCTGTGTATTGAAACAATAAGAGGGTGGCCCTAAGCACTTCTCAGTTATGTGCCCTTCGAAAAGAGGTGGTGATGGGTCCGCAGCCTACAATGCTCTGTCCACTTTGGAAAACATGGACTTTCGTGGAGACAGATTTTCAGGTCTCCAGTAAATGCCTGTGACTATTGATCATTCTCTTTAGCCCATGTCCACGACAGAGATGAATACCCTTAGCACATTGTTTTGTCCAGTTGTGTAGCACATAAATTTTCTTTAGTGAGGGCGCGGTTTACAAGTGAGGCGGTTAAGTTATCTCAGAATCAGAGACAGAGGAACGAGAAAATAAATGTACAGAAGCCATCCTGAAAAGAAAGCTGTGCCTTGACGTCAGTACCCTTTACATTATTGTGGGCAGCTTCTCCTAAAATCCTAAAAGTGAGACCTACTTGGAAACGGTGGGTTACAAATTTCTAGGGAGGTAAAATGAAGAGGTGAGGCATAGAAACAACTCTTTTGTCTTTTCAAGTATATAAGGTATTCTGATTAATGTGTTTGCACGTGGAAAACTACTGCATTGAGAGTAGCTAGCAGCTTTTTCTAGTAGCTTGTGGAGAAGCAGACATCTTCAGGAAGGTAATTATTTTAAGTGCATCTGTAGCTATGTAATGCACACATGTGTTTGTGATTACAGTTGGCAAATTCAGATTCAAGTGCCAGATTTATCGGCGTTTATACGTTCAACAAATGAAAAGATCTATTTAGTCTTGGCTGCTGCCTTTACAAATGTGCGTTGTTTCAGAGTTTGCAAAAGCACATCACTTGATAGCTGTCATGTCACCACGTAAATTTGCTGTGGAACAAGCAGCACAGAAGACTGTGTTGGGTCACCTAACAGGCTTATCGCTGAACTGAGCAAATGTCACTTCGTAGGTTGCCAGCATGGGGCTCCAGAGTGTCTGGCCGTGTGGTGGTAAGACTTGGCATGTGAGTTCAGGGTGTTTTCTCATCTTTTAAAGAAAGAAAATTATACGTTAGTGAATACAGTAATATTTTCAGTAAGTAGAAATAACATGCTGTCAGGACATAATTTATGAGAAGTATTTAGTAGGCCATATACAAATTTTAGAACAGTGGGAATTTTTGGCTAGAAATTTACAACTGTTCGCTCTTAATGAAACTCCAGGCATTGGGGGCCTGCATTTAAATTCTTGATATGTATATTAATTTGTTTACTTATCAGTTTGTTGAGGTTTTAGGCTTTGGTATATATAACAGGCCTTTTTTTTTGGGCCGAGTCAAGAAAAATAACAAATGTAGGATTTCGTACAAGTAATGTCTTACATCAACAGTTTACTTCTGTGTGTGTACTGCAATTAGATTGCTGTGTAATCAGGAACTAGTAAACCAAGTAAGTGTGTGGCTGGCAAGGTTCTATTTTGTAAGGGATGGTTTATGTAATAAATGACTGAATGGCCCAGCTTCAGTTCTTGGATCGTGCTGATATACGCAGAAACAACATAGAGCCAATTCTTGATTAATAGAAAGTTTACCTAATTTGTAAGTCATGAGGGCTTCCCCATCGTTCTCCTTGTTCCTTGCCCACTCCCCTTCCCAACCTTATTTTCGTAACTGCTCAGAAAAGGTTTGGGTGGGAGAACGATGGGGAGTTATTTGGTTGGGATTTTGGCCCATATTTTGTGGAACCTAGGAATTATTCAAATGTTTTGCTGGTGTGAATTTTCAAAACTAGTTATATATGTATTTTAAAAAAATTATTCAGCTTTCTTTACCGAAAGCAATTTCCATTTGACCTGCATCCTACTTGTTCAGGAAATTTAAAATTCTCTATCATGCTTTCCTATTGATTCTTACACAGATTCTTGTCAGAGTAAATGTCTCAATGGGGCTTTTTTTTTTTTTCTTTTTTTTTCCCCCTGGCGACCGTTTTCTGAAAGAACAGCTGTAACTTCCCTGCATTTTGGTGCTCATGATCTTTAAGACTCAGCGAACAATTGAACATGGTAGTTAGACACAGACAGATGAGGACTAATTTAGATTTCCAGCTGTGTGGAAGCATGGGTAGCTGTATTTCTGTAGGTCACACCTTTAAGTAATTTTATAGTTCTAATTTGGAATATTGCAGCACCTACCTAAAACACTGTTACCTGGAGCTTAGAAACTGATAAAACCTAGATTCCTCTTGGGTGTCATTCGAATAGGGTTAATTGCCCTAAGAGGACCTTTTTGGAAAGAGTTCCAAAGCATGGATACTAATATCAGCATCACTGCAAGATGTTAATGGGCTGCATTCACATAATTATAGCAATTAAAGTCATTGACTAATATGTAAGAAAACTTCAAGGATTTTATAATTTTTCTTGTTCTTAGAATCTATTTTCCTCAAAATACTTTCCATTTGTGAAGCACTTTCCCTTTTCATTATGCATATATAAATATAGTTAAAGCAAGCTGAATAATAGAAATGATGTCATTAAGAAAGGATGAATAATTTGGAGAACATCATTTAAGTCTGCTGAATTATAAGTAATGAATTCCTGGCTGTGAGGTGAGGGTAGCATTTGTGTGTAAGGATACCAAAAGTCATCACAGATTTTAGTGCTACTTCAGTTCAGTAAACATGTATTGAGTACCTATTGTGTTACCAGGTATAAAAATTCTCTTAAATGTTTGGGATTCAAAGATGAATAAATACACAGTGTGCATTCCCCCTCTCCCCTTCTGCAGAGTGTGGAGTTATGGATGGAAGTCAACGTTAAGCAGCTAATTCAGTGATTTCAGTTTTCTTCTTGTATGTGTATGAGGGGGGTTAATGTACTTTTCTAGGAACTCCTTATAGGCAATCAGTCCATGTGATTAGTTTACTTCATATTCTTTCTTCTGGTAAGTGACATGCCTTTGAATATAACACTCTTAGAAGGTAGAAGTAGTTTTGAGGGAAGTTTCCTCAGAGATTATGATTTTGATTGTTATACCAATACCAAAGAAGAAGCTGGAAGACAGGACAATTGGAGTCCAGAGAAGTAAGGAACATGGCGACATGAAGGATATTTGGTCTGTCTTCTTTGTGGGGGATACAATGCCAAAGCCATTCTATATGTAAGCTTGTGTAGTTCTTTTTTTTTTTTTTTTTTTAAAGATTTTATTTATTTATTTGACAGAGGGAACACAAGCAGGGGGAGTAGGAGAGGGAGAAGCAGGCTTCCTGCTGAGCAGGGAGCCCAATGCGGGGTTCGATCCCAGGACCCTGAGATCATGACCTGAGCCGAAGGCAGACGCCCAACGACTGAGCCACCCAGGTGCCCCAAGCTTGTGTAGTTCTTTATAGGTTATACAGTGAGGCTGAGCATATATCCAGGTCAATATCTCAAGTTTACATAGTTGTGGGACTGGTCTTTAAAAATGTGTGTTCCTTCAATTGCATACCAGGATATAAAATGGCAAATTTTAGCCCCCAGATATTCACTCAGGCCCATGTCAGGCGCACGTTGCTCTCCTCTCCTCACTGCTGTCAGTACCTTAAACTTTTATTAAAGAACTAGTGTGTGAATTCATCCAATTCTTCAACATCAGCTGGGTGCCTGTAATGTGTCTGGCCTTGGGCAAGTCATACCAAGATGTGTGGGTAAATCCTTAGTCTGATAAGGAGGTCAGATGAACAGATAATTGTCCTGCTTTGTGGTATTATGATGAAGTCATGCAGGGGTTGATATATAAGTTCTCTATTGCCTGTAAACAGTTACTGTAAGTCTGAGCAGGCTTGGTTGTGTTCTCTGCTGAGGATCTAACAAGGATAAAGTCTAGGGATCAACTGGGCTTTTCTCTGGAGGCTTTGGGAAAGATCTGTTTCCAAGCTCATTCCGGTTGTTGGCTGAATCCAGTTCCTTGTGGTTGTAGGTCTGAGGCTCCTGTTTTCTTGCTGTCAGCTGGTGGGCACTCTCTGTTTCCAGAGGTCACCCACATTCCTTCTCAGGAGGCTCTCTCCATCTTCAAAGGCAGCAGTGGTGTGTCAAATCCTTTGAATCTCTCCAACATCCCTTTCTATCATCAGCTGGAGAAAACTGCTTGCTGTTGAAGGGCTCACGTGATTAGATTAGGTTTACCATATAATCACTCCTTTGCCATAATCCCAGGAGTGACACCAGGGGGTGGAGATCACGAGGGTCATCTTAGAATCCTGCCCACCGTAGTTGTTACTGGAAACAGAAGAAAGATTTAAAAATGGCTTCTTGGCGTTGGTGATCACTGAGCTGGAGGGACATACACTTGGGTTAAAGTCCAAGACTCCACTTACTGGCTTTGTCATTACTATCCAACTAATATTTACTCAGGGCCTGTGTTAGGAACAAGTCCGTGCACTGTCAGAGACTGACTTCTCAGTCCTAAAATAGGGGAGACTTATATTTACTTTGAAGGGTTCTTGTGAGAATTAGAGGTCATATAAATCACCTGACAAAGAGGGGTGCTCATCCATGGCACTATCAAGAGGAGTGTATTGGAAAGAGTCTGAGAGGAATTGCAGGTGGTAAGGAAGTACTGACAGAGGTTAATTTACATATTCTGTCTCTCATTCAGATGGTATTTATTGACTTCTAAATTGGAGGCTGAGACTAGGGTAAGTGAGGGAGATGCCTTGAACATGAAATTTTACGGGGTGGGGAAGGGTAGTGCTCAAAACTCAGTAGTAAGATAAATGATATGCTAGGTAATACTTTAAAAATAAAATTAATGCAAAAAATCTATAATGAAGCAAGTATCAATATAAAGACTGCACTCCTTGTGCTGAGACATATTGTGCTTAGAGCCATATCTAAGGCAAAAGAACAGTCAGTAATACTTATAAAAAAGTAATTACTTAAAAAAGTAATTACTTAAAAAAAAAAAAAAAGCTTGTCTAAAATCATACAGCTCTTAACCACCATGCTAAACTGCCTCTCAATTTGAAAAAATGCAAGTTGCAAAATGCATGTTGTACGAACAATATGGTTCCATTTTAATAAGAACAATTTTATTTATTTATTTGGCAGAGACACAGTGAGAGAGGGAGCACAAGCAGGGGGAGTGGGAGAGGGAGAAGCAGGCTTCCTGCCGAGCAGGGAGCCCGATGTGGGACTCGATCCCAGGACCCTGGGATCATGACCCGAGCCGAAGGCAGATGCTTAACCGACTGAGCCACCCAGGCGCCTCTTAACTTTGATTTTTAAAAGTATTGTGTTAATTTCATCATCTGGATACCTGAGTTCTCAATTTCATGCTCTGGATGAAAGCCTTTCTCACCATACTCTAGCCCTGGCCCTGTTCACCTGGTATAAGGCTTTTCCTTTTTCTTTTGGGACCTTGGAAGTCAGCAGTAGAGCAAAGAAGTTAAATAAATGGTACACAAAATGTAATCAAAGTTAAACTTCACTTTGAAGATCATTTTGACTACATTTAAATACTATTTTAGGTTAGCATCCTGGAATTCTTCTCAGTACTTCTTCCATTTCCTCATTTATTAAAATAATGATCAATAATTGTCAAGACGATTAACTTATTTTAAAAAATATGTCCTATGTGTAAAGTATAGAATTATTATTTTTTTTTAATTTTGGAGTTGCTTTAAATATCTTTGAGTCTCAATAAAGTCCCATTAGAGTGTTCGTATAATAACACATCTGTCAGTTTTGACTTTTTTGTTTAATTCCTCTCTGATTTCAGTGGGTTTGTAATCGATGTTCTTTTTAGCTATTGCGTGCTGTTATGGTGCTTTCCAGTAATGCAAGTGTTTAGGGCAACTGCCACATAATAATCGGAATGACTATTTATTGCAAATCTATACTCCATTGTGTTTTCCTTCCATAGCCTTGTCAGAAAAGGCTAACATTTTCTATGGTCTGGGCATTATTCCCATGATGGATATTTAGTCCTATGATTACTATATTATTGTTAGCATTTTAACATTTCTGAGAAATACAAACCAAGATGCCACTTGTTATTTTCAATGTATGCCAAACAATAGACTTGACCTAGGAATAGATAGTTGGAAAAGGAAAACATTGCTTCTAGCTAATAGAAGATAAAATGAAGTCTTTGACTTTAGTGAAGATTGCAGTTATAGAGCTTTTAGGATATGGTAGAAAAATTTATTAATCTCCCTTTTCCCTTACTAGTGAACAAATGCCCCACACTTATACACTAATATACCCATGAATGATTTCAGACATTCTTAAATCATATAAAATGTAAGCAAGTAATAATCAGTTGGAATTTATGACCATAAAATAAAATGTCCATCAGGGGAGGTAGTATTAATTAATCTGAGGGAAATCTAATACTTCCATTTAAAAATTGTTCTGAATGGTTGGAAGCATTAAATAAAAATGCCATGAGTGTTTTCCTTAATAGAATTTTGACTAGAATTATAAAATTATGGTATTGTTTAATCTCCATCCTTTTGAGAAACTTAAGTCACATTGATGTAATGATAAATTTAAATAACAGTCAATATAATACTAATTTAGCCAAATTTCTTCCTATGTATTTTCAACTGAACGGTCTTTTTTTTTTAATAGGGAACGAGAGAGAGTGGGGGGAGGGGCAAAGGGAGAGGGAGAGAGAGAATCTTAAGCAGACTCCATGGCTCAGCTTGGAGCCTGATGCGGAGCTTGATCTCAGTCCTGAGACCAGGACCTGAGCCAAAACCAAGAGTTGGATGCTTAACTGACTGAGCCACCCAGGTGCCCATCAACTGAACAGTCTTAGCACATGTTCTTTTTGTTGTTGTTTTTTGTTTTTTTAATGTCAGGTGTGAAATTGACACGGGTAGGAGAGTAATGTTAATAATTAAAATTGTCATGTGCAGCACTGTTTAGAAATGAATTTGAACCTATCCCCAAAGCATCCACATTGTGAAACTAGACCGTTCTGTTTACTGCTTTAAAGCAACCACTCTGTAGGGAACTTTTAAAAAATAGTCACATTATTAATCTATTTATTTAAAATGGCAAGCAGCTCTGTCTACCCTGGGAAAAGAGCAAGAAGTAGATGCCACTGTAAGCAACATAATAGGGTTGTTTCTTAGTTTTGTTGGTATCCATATGGCAAATAGTTCAGGAAATATAAATGTATAAATGGAAGTGAAAGATTAAAAACAGAATTTTCCAACTACAGATTTCATTGTTTTTTATTTATTTATTTTTAATTTTTATTTTTTTTAAAGATTTTATTTATTTGTTTGACACAGAGAGAGAGACAGCGAGAGAGGGAACACAAGCAGGGGGAATGGGAGAGGAAGAAGCAGGCTCCCCATTGAGCAAGGGGCCCGATGCAGGGCTCGATCCCAGGACGCTGGGATCATGACCTCAGCTGAAGGCAGACACTTAAAGACTGAGCCACCCAGGCGCCCCAGATTTCATTATTTGTAAAGAAATCTGGGGTTGATTAAATCCATGATGCTCATGCTTTCCCAGGAACAATCTATTGTAGTAGCCAGAAACAACCTATTGAGCCTTTTTGTATGCTTTTTAAAGGAATTTTTTACCTTTCTAATGCCTAAATACCAGTGCCCAATGGGAGATATTTCCCTGATGTTTTTGAAAGGTTCACATTCAACAGAAAGTATCTTAGGCAGGGAGGTAGAATAATAAATATATGTTGGGAGAAGGGAAGAAAGTCCATTGGTGTGTAAAGCAAGCTTTAAATTCTTAACTTTGCCAGTAGTAATTTGCTAGGAGTCACTGGGTTACTGTAGTATTTTTATTTTTGTCTTTTTTAGAAATTTCTAATAGTTCCAGGTTAAACAAACTAGTATAAATCATTCGATCTAGTATGATTAGGTATTTTTTCCTTTCTCCTCATTTTACAAGTTTGAAAAGGACAAATGGCAGAAATTACTATGTTCCCTTAAAATAGCATCCAAGGGACAAACCTATATTATATTTAGTAAACAAATGAAAATGGCTTCATTATTCATAAAACTACACCTTTGCCAATGGGGAGTTGTTAGAGTAGATGCCATGGGGGAATTTATTTTTTATCTTACTGTTTTAGCTACTTTATCAGAATTCTCTTCCTACCTTTCTGTTAGGTTAGGAAAATATTTCTTTTGATTTTGAATAAGAAGGGTGATCTCTTGTCTTTTAAATTTTGTGATCATTTACTGAGTGACAGACATTTGCATTCCAAATGAATGCGCAGAATTGTTAATAGTTACTTGTTTTTCTTCTTAAATAGACAGAAACAACAGGTTGGCTCTTGTGTTCATTTTAGTTTTCTAGTGTTTTTCAAGTTTTAATGCTGTCAGAGGAGTTTTGTTTAGGAACAGGGAACATTTTCCTCTGAGTCGCTTGGGATAAATTGTCTGTTGGCCTCGTAGGAAAACATAATAGTTGAAATTGCGCTCATTTGTATGAAGTGAGAATTCCAGATCATTTACCACCAAATATTTAAACATTTTGAGACTATTGGGGGTAAGAAGAACCAGTTATTATTATTATTATTATTATTTTGAACCAGTTATTATTGTTAGTTATTTTAATGTCAGCGGTAGCTGTTTTGATCAGTGTTGAAAAAAATTAGTGAAAGGATCCTTCGTCAGTCTTCTCTTTAGTTAAAAATGATACATAGAACGGTATTTGGTAAATGCTTGTCCTGTGGATGATTATGGCAGTGATTATAAGAATCATAGTGGCCAGTGTCTTAAACAGTGCCAGATATGTATTGAACACTATAGAAGTTGAGTAAGACATATTTCTGCCGTATAAGAGCTCAAATTCCCTCGCCTCTTTGTGTGTAGATATGACTACATGATTACCACAGTAACCCAACCCATCCCAGTGGCCAGTGGGATGTAAATAGAAGAGATGTGTGTAACATGATAGGCATCATTTTCTTTCCTCTTTCCTGCTGGCTGGATGGTAGATGTGATGGTGGGACCAAGATGGCCCAAAAGCAGATGGCACGAATATAGCAGAGCAACGAGATAGGAGTCTGTCTGGGTCCTGTACTGTCAGGGACTGGTCATTTCTGGCACTGGACTATATATTATGCAGGTGGAATGAAATCCCATCTTGTTTATGTCACTGTTATTTTGGAATTTCCATTTATTTTTGCTGATCTTAATCCTATGCTAAGATCTAATGAGACAAATGTTGTAGTCATTGGTCAGGAAGCCAGCTAGGCTAAGTGAATTGAATAATGGATGAAACGACCATCTGTTAGGAATAGCTGGGGTATAATTAAGGCAGGAGTCCAGGGTTATCCATCTTTATGTGGACACGAGATGCTAGATAGGAATCCAGGAAGACTGACTCAGAAAACCTTAAAGAAAACAGTATTGGAAAGAGTACTACAGTTGGCTTTACAAAGCCTGTTATCATGCAGCCAGTATTGCTGCTGACTGTTTGGTGAGCCCTCTCAAACCATGAGGGTACTTTTGATTGTTACAAAGAGAGAATGAGGGCGCCTGGGTGGCTCAGTCGGTTAAGCGACTGCCTTCGGCTCAGGTCATGATCCTGGAGTTCCGGGATCGAGTCCCACATCGGGCTCCCTGCTCGGCAGGGAGTCTGCTTCTCCCTCTGACTCTCCCCCCTCTCATGCTCTCTCTATCTCATTGTCTCTCTCAAATAAATAAATAAAATCTTTAAAAAAACAAAAAACCCCCAAAAAACAAACAAAAACAAAAACAACAACAACAAAAAAAACAAAGATAGAATGGAACATGTGTGGTGAACTGCTTTGTAAACCATGTTCTGGGTAATTAGCACATTGAGCAGGTACAACGTATAGGATGAAATCATAATGCAAATTTAATCATAAAGCAAATTGTGCTTCTTGCTATCCACTTAAACTGTATTCAGAAGGTAAAGTTTATTCCCTGTTTTTAATGAAAATTCTAGCAAAATACAAATCAAAAGAAATATTTTCCTAAGTCAGAGAACTTGCTAGTTCGCGGGTACTAGAAAGCCTTATAATTCCTTTAAATTGCAATTATAGTCTCATTTGGGAAAGAAATCTTTTTCTTTTTTAAATAAAATTTTATTTTCCAAAATGTACAGTTGGTGGGAACTGTTTATGCATCTTCCCCAGCAGGTGGGGTCATCTCCACCCTTGGCGTTTCTGGTGTAAATGACTTGAGCTCTGTGCTTTGAAGCCAGTTTAATAAGTCCTTTCCTAAGGAGCTCCTGAAGGGCTGCGCTGCGCTCCTGAAGAACCTTGAATCTCCAGTCTCTGAGACAGCAGCTGGAGTTATAAGCTTGGAGTTGGGGAACTTTCTTACAGAGTTTGTCCTATGTTGCTTTGTCAAACAAGACAAACCAGGTTATTGATCTTGTCTCGAACTTTGCCTTTGGACCACTTCGTTTTGGCCTCACCACCACATTTGTTCACTGGGTCTTTGTCTTTTTTGGCCGACTTTCAGGCATCTTTCTTCTCCTTGTCATCCTTGGGTAAGCACGGGGAAGCTGGGAGAGCAGCGGCCACCCTTGTAGCCTTGCCAAGATGTTGGACCAAAAAAAAGGTTGGGAGGTTAATCTTTGTCTCTGGTAGACATGTACAAGGGAGTTTGCATTCTGGAAGGGTGGATGTGATGGGCTTTCATTCATTGAACAAATACTTATTGAACACCTACTATGTAGCAAGCATAGTTCTAGGCTGGAGAGTAAAGCACGTAACAAGACAGAAGCTCCTGCTTCTTAGAGCATCCTTCTACTGGCTACTGCTTTCTTCCTTGCTAATTTTGTCTCCATTTACTAGCTGCTGTCATAGACTCTTCTGAGATACAAGAACAGTATGAAGTGTCCACAGGAAAGTTCTTTTTTTGGGTTGTGGATTTCACACTGGCTTTGCACACTTCGGATCCAGCAGATTCTCAGAGCTGACTCGTTTTATTTGGTCTTGGGTGTGTCTCTGAATCCATCAGAGCCTTCCCTGCTGGGGTCCTCTGACCACAGCTCCCCTGGACTGTTTTGTTTTTCCCTCGGGCTGGCACTTTCCCATCAGCCCTTGCTTTTTGGGGATCTATATCATGGTCTCTCTCTATTGGTGACCCTGCCTGGTGGTCTTCTTATAAAGGGTTTGGAATGGCTCCAAGCTGGCTCTTTCGCCATATCCACTGCTAATCCGCATCTTTGATGTCCTTTTAGAAAGGCAAACTGTCCAGTGCTTCCCAGATACAGCATTCTCCTGTGTGGCAGCAGGCCCCCTGATATTTCTTTGGTTGGGGACACTAGTAAATTGTGGCTTCCAACTCTGGGGCAATATAATAAGCTTTCAAAGTGCCCTTGAGGTTCCTTTCCATTGAAGGGAAAGAGGTGGCACTCACCCCTATTCTCCTTAGTCTGTCTGTTACCTGACACTTTTGTACCCACTGAATCAGCAAGGGGTCAAATACTTCTGTGATGCCTCCTTGGAAATTTGCATTTTGGTTTACACCTCCCGGTGTATCTGATATTTATCATCTGAGGTCTGAACTAAAACTCTTATTTTAATATCCAGTTACACATACTTTTCAAATATAAAAAGTTGTTTATTTGTATTCTCTCTCAGGAGGGCTTTCCTAGGGGTAGCATTGCTGCTTTTGAATTTCAGTGCTTGACTAAATTACTTCATCTTGGCCCAGATGTGTGAAAAAATGGGAACTTTTTATTACTCTGTTAACTGATCAGGCCTTCTATGCTTCCTGGATAGTAGGGAAGGGACCGCTACAAAGTCAAGTAGAAGAAACGGTGCAACAGAATTAAATTGTATCTTTAGGTGAAATGGGGAGACTCTCAGGTTTTTCTTCCTGTGTGCTCTCCTTCAAGAGGTCATGTGAGTGTATGGGGGGAGAAAGTGGGACATGGGGTGGAAGGGGGAGATGGGGTCTTTAGGTCTGCATGAAGCCCTTGGAATTCTCATCTGTTCCTGTGGCTGCTATTAATGGGATCAGGACAAGTGATTACTGAGATGCCAGTAGTTTTGTCTTTCTCAGGAGGGAACCTGGACCAATCTTTTGATTTGGATCCTAGTACTCTCCTTTCGGTCTGCATGTATTTCTTAACATTTATATTTCCCCTCTGAGGTCGCAGAAAATTCTGGGTTCACTGTGTCCCTTGTGGAGACCTTCATGAATCTAGTATGGCCAAAGGTGGTTGTTAATGCCCCACCTTTTGGCTTGGATCTTCGGGCATGTCTCCTCATTCTTGCAGAGTGGTTGCTACCCTTGGGACTGTCAGGTCCGTGTTCTGAGCAAAGAGAGTGGGGGAGGCAAAGCATAGAAAGGGGCACATCTGCCAGGTCTTTAAAACTGTTCTTATTTATAGAGGCAACATAAACTTTTACAGAACTCCCACCGGCAAACCTACTTACTTCTCCTGTGTCAAAAAGCACCATGTAGTGACCCTTCTCTGGAATGTGGCTGGGAGCAGGGGGCAGATGAAGGTTGGGGCTGACACCAGCAGGACCCACACAAATATTAAGTCTCAGCTCAGATAGCTATTTTCCCATCTGAAACCCAACTCTGAAAGTGCCCTCTACTGTATATCGGAAAAAGATCATGTTTCAGGCTAATGAAACTAGTAATTTAACTTTCTAAAGAGGGAAGTTCATACGTATTTGAGGGGGGGTCCTGATGCTCATTGGCTTTCCTTTTGTTGTGAAAGACTGTATACAAAAGATACTACAATCTCAGGTTCAGATTGAAGAAATACTCAGAGTATGAATCTTGTTTTATTGCTGGAAGAAAAAAAAAAAAAAAGAATAAGGCACCAGTGAGCATCTTGAAAAACACAATGGGGATTTATTTTGCCTTCTGTTCATGTGTGTGCCCTTTAATTTTTTCATTCTTCAGGCAGAGTTCAGACAACCCCAAATTAAAGCAGTTCCTGCCGTGCGTTGCGTGATGTTTAAATCTTATCTGGTTGTTCTGGAGATGGACAGATAACAGTTGTTGCAGAAACCCTTTTGTAGTATCTGAAAAGACAACTGTCACGGAGAATGCTGTAACCCCCCGTGTTACAAGATGAAGTTAGATTATATCAGCTGAGGTCCTTTGCAGGTAGTGATCCCTTTAATAGTATTTGAAATGTGTTGACTGAACAGAAATAGGGTGTCCTAAGTGAAGTTTCATTATCCATGGGAGCCGGTTGTAAATAGCACAGTGTTGTGATGTATGTTTAGTTAATTTCATGTTCTTTTGAAGCTGCTCTTCAGTAGCTTAAAATGCTTATTACCACTAAACATTGTACATTAGCACACAAGAGCCTAGAGAAAACACCACTTACCCTTTGGTAGCGGACAAATAGATAATAGCGGAAGATAGGAATTAATTATCTTTATGCAGATGTCACATCAGCCTGCAAAAGAATGGGATTATTTATGCTTTGGGAAAAAAATACCATTTTGTTTTTATGAAGATGCAGAACAGGCAAATAGCTGCTAAGGAATAAATTATTTGAATTGGTATTAACTCAGTGGCTTATTCAGAGCATCTAGGAATATAGTACACATTTTTTAACCTCCCTTCCCCCTTTTAAATTCAAGAAGTACTGCAAAATGCTTCAGCCTTCTGAATTAGGAACTGTGGCAGAATGATTGGTTTCTTTTGTTCTGTTCTTTACATGGGCAGTCTGTTTGCTTGTCGGCACTTATTCAAGGTGCTGATCCTAAATTGCAATACTTATTGGCCCTGGCTGTAGAGAAAGCATTGTTTGCCTGTCTTACTGTGCTACTGAAAGCATTATGGAATATATTTAAGGAGGGGTTTTTTCATTTGTATTAGAAGTTTCTTCTAGTGATAAAAAGAGCTTTTGTAGCTGTTAGTAAAAGGTACGGGACACTAGAGTTTTGGAATAACTAAGAACTGCATGTGCATTTGTAAAATTCTTTCTCCTCACTTGCTCAGTTATTTAGCTGTTGATTTGTATCTAGCATTTGTGTTGAAACAACCAACATCATCAACATTTTATCCATCTGTCTTATAAAGTATTTAAAATATATGCTTTGAGGTAGGTACATTGCATTTCTATTTCATCTTGAGTTTCTAGGGCTCAATTAATAGCATTTGGCGCCATGTGTGTTTTTGTCTAATGGGTGGTAGTTTGTTGGACAGATATGGGACGCATCATTTTTCAGCACTTATGTGTGTAATGGGGATATAAAAATGGCCATGGCTTCCAGCTTTGTGAAGGGGAGAGACACGCATGCGCACATGAACAGACACCACATGTCATAGGCAGACTTCAAAGATGGCTCCCCTGCGTTCCCCTCTCCTGGCTATTCAACCCAACATGAATGCAGGTACTATAGTGAAGGGATTTTGCAGATGTAATTAAAGTCCCAAATCAGTTGATCTTAAGATATGGAGATTATGCAAATGGACCTGACCCCAAAAGTTGAGCCCTTTAAAAGCAGAGAGTTTTCTTTAACAGTGGCAGAAGATGGAGTCAGAGAATTTCCAAGCCTAACAGGGACTCTTCTCAAAAGGCCATTGCTGGGTTGAAGATGGAAGGGGCCATGTGAGAAGGAACGCAGAAGGCTTCTAGTGGCTCCTTGCTGAGAGCCAGTGAGACCATGGTGATGTCAGTCTCAGAGTAGCAAGAAAACAGGATAATCCGGCAACCTGAATGAGCATGGATGTGAATTCTGGCCTAGAACCTCCAGAGAAGAAGGCAGGATAGCCATCACCTTGTTTTCGTTTTTTTTTTAAAGATTTTATTTATTTATTTGAGAGAGAGAGAGAGAGAGAGAGAAACAGCATGAGAGGGGATAGGGTCAGAGGGAGAAGCAGGCTTCCTGCAGAGCAGGGAGCCCGATGTGGGACTCGATCCCAGGACTCCGGGATCATGACCTGAGCCGAAGGCAGTCGCTTAACCGACTGAGCCACCCAGGCGCCCATTGTTTTCGGTTTTGTATGAGATTCTAAGCAGAGAACCTAGCGAAGTCATGCTGAACTTCTGACCTACAGAACTGTGAGCTAATAGTCTTGTTGTAGGCCTCTACATTTGGGGTAATTTATTTTGTAAAAATAGAAAACGAGGGGCGCCTGGGTGGCTCAGTTGTTAAGCGTCTGCCTTCGGCTCAGGTCTTGATCCCAGGGTCCTGGGATCGAGCCCCACATGGGGTTCCCTGCTCAGCGGGAAGCCTGCTTCTCCCTCTCCCTCACTTGTGTTCCCTCTCTCGCTGTGTCTCTCTCTGTCAAATAAATAAATAAAATCTTAAAAAAAAAAATAGAAAACGAACACACACATGCAGATAGACAGGGTGGTCATTTCTCTATGCCAGGAGATGTTAGAGACCCTTCTTCATCAATTCCAGTTTAAGGACCTACTTTCTCCCTCCCCCCCCAAAAAAAAGAGTTGGATAACATTAACGGAATTTTAGATTTACCATTAATATCCTAACTGTACACATGAGAAAACAGAAGTCCAGAGGAGTTAAGATTTTGTCCAGGGTTTTGGCGTGAGGTAATGGCAGAGCTGGGATAGGAGCCTGTATCCTGATTCAGGTTTCAGCGTTTTTTCCATGTTTCTCTCAGTGATTTAGCTTTAAATTGGAACCAAAGTGTAAAGCTACATAATGGCAATTTCTCTGTGATAATGCCAAATGTCAGGAAGGAAAGGAGTCGGAAAGAAAGGTAATTTCAAGAGAGCATTATTATTTTCTATCTAAAGGTTCTAACACATGGAATACAGTTTGGTGAGCGCCACTGGTTTGTTGGCCAGCGTAAAATCTTGACACTTTCTAAGTTGACCCATGGCTGAGTTCTCGCAGTGGTTCTGCTGTTGTTTGCAGTATTATCATAATAGGTTATTTCTTTTTAACTTTAGACACATTTAGCACTTTCTTTCGGGCATCCTTAGTGATAGCAGCTATTTGACCCCCCCTTTTTTTTAAACATATAAACCTGGCACATAGTTTGTGCTTAAGCATACTTTGTTTTTTTAAATGTTATTTTTAGAGGTAGGTAAGTGATATGATGAAAAGCGTAGCTTCTTATTGTATTTGAACCTGAGAAATAGGATGCCCCAGTGAATTCCACTCTTTGCGGATTTCATAGTAATTCCGTGTAGGGCCTCTGTGGTGTTGGCCTGGAGTGTGTCGACTGCGGAGGAGGTGGAGTGTGAGCTTCTCTATTTTCGTATCTTCCTTTCCTGCCCAGAGGTCCTGTGTTACCATGGAATCGCTCTTATTTCTCTTGAGTGTGCCGAACTTGTTTTTTATTTTTTAAATCGAGACCTATAGGACATACAACAATGTGGAAGTTTAAGGTATACAACAGACTGATTTGATGCGTTTACATTGCAATATGATTTCCGTTGTAGCATTAGCTGAAGCCTCCATCATGCCACATAATTATCATTTCTTCTAATGCTGGGAACAATTAAGATCGGCCAAACTCTTTCATCTTGGACTTGGTTCAACTTTAGAAACTATTATTCATTCATTTGTATTCACATAGCAAGAAAACAAAATCCTATCCTTCTTAACTTACATTCCAGTGAGAGAGACAGACAACAAACCTTTTTTTTTGTTTTTTGGCTTATGACAATCTACCTGCTTGGCTTCTCACATGTGAGTTTAAAAATGTGGATACACCTCCACCTTGTAGCTTGATGCTTTCTTTGTGCAGTAGCTGAACTCCTGAATTTGAGGCCCGGCCTCAGCACAAAGAATCCAGTGTCTCCGTGCCTTTTGGTCCCCGGTGGGCTCCATTTCTCTTGATCTCCCACAGCCTCACTTGTTGTGCCTCTGGGATCAGATATAAGCAGAATCAAGTTTAGTGCATCAGGAAAGAGGATTAAGATTGTGGTAACAGATCAAAGCTGTTTATTTTAAAGCAGTTTTTTTTTTTTTTTTTAATATTTTATTGATTTATTTGACAGAGAGAGACCTAGCGAGAGCAGGACACAAGCAAGGGGAGTGGGGGAGGGAGAAGCAGGCTTCCCGCGGAGCAGGGAGCCCAATGTGGGGCTCGATCCCAGGAACCCGGGATCTTGACCCGAGCCGAAGGCAGACGCCCAACGACTGAGCCACCCAGGTACCCCTTAAAGCAGTTTTTAAAGATGGACAAAGGGCATGGTTCTCACAGAAAAACATACAGTAGCCAATTCAGATGTTTGTGTGATGGCACAAAGGACACTTTGTTTTTTTTATCCCTTTAATTGTATTTGTTCAAATTATGAAGTTCCTCCTAAGTTTTCTGTCATTGAGCTCTAAAAGTTAAACAAAGAATGACTGATGTTATGTATTTCCTGTAATGTTGACCAATCAGGCAGGCTAATGTTGGAAACTAGCATGTGTGATTTGACATGAAGGGGTGAGATGGACCTTGACATCTTTTCCTTACGTTTTTGAGTGGGGACCTGAAACAACATTGGGTTTACCATTTCTTTTTTTTTTTAGATTGATTTATTTATTTGAGAGAGAGAGCGCCTGCGCATGCCCGCGTGGGCGGGAGGGGCAGTGGGAAAGAATCTCAAGCAGAGCCCCCATTGAGTGGGGGAGGGGGGCTCCATCTCACAACCCTGAGATCATGACCTGAGCGGAAATGAAGAGTCGAGGCTTAACTGACTGAGCCACCCAGGCACCGCAGGGTTTGTCATTTCTTAAAGGAGTTGAAAAATCTTGGCATTCTTCATTCTCCTCACCTACCACTGCCAGTGAATAGAGATTGTGTCAGAGATAATCATAAAGTTAATTATTTTGTAATAGTAGCTGATATATAGAGATTTTTTTAACCTAAGGCTAAGTGCTTGGTATGAATTAGCTCGTTTATTTCACACAACAATCCTGTGAGATAATAATAACTATTATCAATCCCGTCTTCAAGTGCATCCTTGTTTCCAACACCTCACAAAGGGCTTCGTAAGTATTTTTTTCTAGTTCCCCAGCACAGCCTTCTGAGATATTATCCTACCAGCATGTAATCTCTACGAGGGCAGTGACTTTGTTTTCTTCTTCTAAGTTAAATCCTAGGATAGTAGCTATTATGGCACCTGGTATGTGCTTAGTAAATAGTAGATAATGAATGAACAAATTCCAAGTTCTTCGATGAGGGGACTGTTAAAAAGAAGTTAAATAACTTGCTCAAGGTCAAGTGGTGAAGGTGGAATTTACACCAATGCATGTGTGACTTAAGACCCTGTAATTTCTTCTTCTTTTTTTAATCTTTTAAGTTTTTATTTAAATTTCAGTTAGTTAACATACTGTATACTATTAGTTTCAGGTTTTTTATTATTAGAATTTCATAATTCATTACTTATATAACCACATCCAGTGCTCATCACAACTGTTACCCTCCTTGATACCCATCACCTGTTTAACCCATCCCCCCCACAACCCTCAGTTTGTTCTCTGTAGTTAAGAATCAGTTTCATGGTTTGTGTCTCTTTTTTTCCCCCATGTTCATTTGTTTTGTTTTTTAAATTCCACGTATGAGTGAAATCATATGGTATTTGTCTTCCTCTGACTGACTTATTTTGCTTAGCATAATACTCTAGTTCTATCCACGTCGTTGCAAATGGCAAGATTTCATTCTTTTTGATGGGTGAGTAATTTCCATTATATATATATGTATATATGTGTGTGTATGTATATATGTATACATACACACACATATATATATACCACATCTTCTTTATCCATTCATCACTTGATAGACATTTGGGCTCTTTCCATAATTTGGCTATTATTGATAATGCTGCTATAAACATCAGGTGCATATATCCTTTCAAATCATTTTTGTATCCTTTGGGTAAATACCTAGTAGTACAATTGCTGGGTCTTAGGGTAGTGCTACTTTTTTAAAACAATTTTTTAAAGGATTTTGTTTATTTGAGACAGAGAGATACAGAGAAAGAGAGAGCATGAGCAGGGGGAGAGGAAGAGGGAGAGGGAGAAGCGGACTCCCCACTGAGCCAGGAGCCCAATGTGGGATTCGATCCCAGGATGCTGGGATCATGACCTGAGCTGAAGGCAGACATTTAACCATCTGAGCCACCCAGGCTCCCCAGGGTAGTGCTATTTTTAACTTTTTGAGGAACCTCCATACTGTTTTCCAGAGTGGCTGCACCAGTTTATATTCCCACCAACAGTGTAAAAAGGTTCCCCTTTCTCTGCATCCTTGCCAACATCTGTTGTTTCCTGTGTTGTTGTTAATTTTAGCCATTCTGACTGGTGTGAGGTGATAGCTCATTATAGTTTTGATTTGTATTTCCCTGATGATGACTGATGTTGAGCATCTTTTCATGTGTATGTTAGCCAGAGCCTGTAATTTCTACCACTGAGCTATAAGAATTATGGTTTTTGTTAACAAATTTCTGCAGTAATGTTAAATTTAGAGGCTGAATGATGTATAATTCTAGGTTTCTGAAATAATAAGTATAAAGTTATTTTGGAAACTCTTCAAAAAGTTATTTTGAAACTGTTGTAAATCATTTCTTAGTGGAAAAGCTATAGGTTAGAGTGGCTAATCTTGAAGAAATCATGCATAATATGAGTATTACTTATTTATATGAAAATAAGAATGTACATGAATATACATATGAATATATATGAATATATTCATATACATGAATATATATGGATACATATGAATATATTAAATTCTATGACACTTTCAATACCATTTTTAGTCCTTTTAAAGAAGGAAAAATTGAAAGTATGGTTTTAGCAAATTTGCCAGTGTTTACTATTTTATAAAATATAATACATAATTAAAATATGAATTTTGTAACTTATTGACACTGGCTCCTACTATTCCTCTTTTGTAGTGCTTTTCTCTTTTCCCTTTTACAAAGAGTATCTGGAATTATGAACAAGTATGTTGTATGGAGTTGGATATGTGTTTTTGATCTTTACATATTTAGGGTGTTTTTAGGGATAGGTTTGTGTTAAGAGGGGTGAACAGAATTCCAAGCTCTTTCAAAAAGGATTGCACCAATTTTCACTGTCTCCAGAGTGTTTTGAGTATGTGCTTTATTCCAACCAATATTATTGGCTATTAGTTTTCAAAATTACTGTAGTTTTTACAGGAGTAAAAGGGCATTCCATTTTAACTTGCAGTCTGGTTTTGTTTTGTTTTGTTTTTGGTAAAGTTAGACATTTTTACAGAAGAATTATTAACTAGATACACTCCTCCATAGACTATCAATTTCTTCACTTATTGGCGGGTTTTGTTTTGTGTTCTCGCTAGTTGGTTACAAGAATCTCATGGCTGAGATTACCCTGAGTTACTAATATGCTGTTTATATTCTGGTGAGCATAAAATTGGGAGCAGCTAGCCACTCTTTTGGTATATTGGTTTAACGAATTCATAAAACCAACCACTACATCCTGCAAATTTATTTTGAATTAGGACTGTGTGACTCCGTAATATCAACATATACCTTAGTAGAAATTAGACAACATCTAGGATTTAGAACTTTAAAGAAAATAAATACTACAATACGGTTCTGCTTTAAATAGGAGCAATGAACTTTATGAATAATAATCTAAGACTTTGGGGGGTTGTACTAGCAATACATTGAGACACATCTCCTCTGTCTTCTCTTTATTCCCACTCCTAGCTGTGCTGGGAGGTGGCGTAACTGGCTTTGAAATCTCCCACATCAGGTGTTACTGCCTTGCTGTCATTAGGCGCCAGGCTCCAGTCACCTACATCAATTGTGCTTGCCGTCCTTGAGGAATGCTACGCTGAGAGTTTCTCTCTCTGGGTCTTTTCATCATCTTTTTGAACGAGCACTGCTCTTTTAAGCCAACAGAATAGAGGCATACACCTTGGTGACCTCCTGGTTTTTCATTTCCAGTAAATACCAGATATGGAGTTGGTCCTGTCAGCTGCTTATCTTGTCTACTCTTCACTGTTGCCCTCCTACACTCAGGAACCAAGTAACTCTATAGATTAACTGTGTAAAGTTTATTTATTTTTTAAATGTACAGGGAGGAAATCATTTGTTGTTGTTGCAGTCTTTTTTTTTTTTTTTAAGATTTATTTATTTGGGGGGGGAGAAAGAAAGCGCATGTGCAGGCTGGAGTGGCAGGGAGGGTCAGAGGAAGTCCTAGGCGGGACTCCAGGCTGAGCGCAGAGCCCCATGAGGGACTCGATCTCAGCACCCTGAGATTCTGACCTGAGCGGAAACCCAGTCGGTTGGTTAGCTGACTGTGCCATCCAGGATACATATGAATGTGTACATATGAATCTTTGCTGCAGTCTTGATACTATTATGCCAGTTTGCTCACTGAAAACAAAACAGCTTTTTTTTTTTTTTTAACGAAGGAAGAAGTTTTGTAAAAACAAGAATGACCACATGTAAACATCCTTTCGATGATTTCTTATATGTGGCTTTACTGTGTGGGGGGCTGAAGTTTAAAAGTAAATACAGTGTTATTGTAACAAGGGTTTATAACTACTTTTTCATATTAGCCAGTGTTTTATATGTTGTGTGGCTTAGTAATTTTGACTGGAGAGATCCGACTAGCAAAATAGTTATTCATTTCTGTTTGCTGAATCAAGAAGGATCTATAAAGAAAATTTCAAAAGCGCGTTTCTTTCAAAGAAGGTAGGAAAACTTTACACATAACTTCTGAAAATTTAGGTCTCTCTTGTGAAATAGCCATAGGCATACTAAATTCTCCGGGAGACCCAATTGATTAATGTGTAAAGCTGTTTAAATTTTCAAAGATCTTCTAAAATGCATTTCTAGTTTTTTGATGCAAAAGTTAATTGATTTCAAATGTCAGCCGATGTCTTATGGTGATGAAAGTCGTTGGCCCTCCTAGGGAAATACAGGTAAAAATAAATTGTACTATGTTAATTAGAAAAGCTCTATGGAGTTAGAGCCGTCACTGAGCAGATTCTCTAGAGTCTGAGTAGGTCATGTTTTGCCATGTATTGGGACGTTCTGGGATCCTAGTTCCATCTATGAAGGAACAAATGGGGATGTCACCAGAATCAGGAGATTGAGATTTATGCCTGGGAATCAACCTATCTAGAAGGTACCCCAAAGGAATGACATTTGCTCATACTTCCATTATTCTGCCTTTTGTTTATCAGAAATGAGTTGAGAGAAGATGGAGAAATTAAAGCATTTCTTAGAGAATAATAATCAAGAGTAATTGCATTGTTTTAAATGCACTCTGTTTTCTAGAAGCAAATATTCCATTATTGATTTTTCTGACGAGTACTTTAATTCACCGTGTTAAGAAAACAACAAAAGAACTCAGGGGGTGTCAGACTTAACAATTTTGTGTTATAAGAAGTAGATAGTTCTTACTTAAAATAATAGGCTCTGCTAATGTATTGATAGAATAAAACTTTCCAAATTAAATGTTTAGATTATACTTATTTATTTATTTATTGGGGGAGGAGGGGCAGAGAGAATCTTAAGCAGACTCCACGCCCAGTGGGGAGCCTGACGCGGGGCTTGATCTCACCACTCTGAGATCATGACCTGAGCTGAAATCAAGAGTCAGACACTTAACTGACTGAGCCACCTAGGCACCCCTAGATTATACTTTTAAAGAAGTACTGCAGCTGAGTCAGTTCATGCAATAGTGTGTCATTTTGGAATGTGAAAAAGCACTCCTGAATATACATGGCCTGGAAATTGAGTTTTCTTGATACTTGATATCAAAGTCCAGGACAACTGCACTCATGTCCTTGTCAACAGGTGTGTTTGAGAATACGTTAAATGAGCTACAGAAAGCATCTCCAACAAAGGTGTCATATGAGGCATAATTCTCTTCCAAGTACGATCTGTGAGCAGCTTTCACAAGTGAAAACTTCCTTGAAATGGAGTTCACAGTCGAAGTTCATCGGTCTGCTCTTGTACTCGGAATGCCTGCCAACATTCCAACTTGCAGTCACTTTGAGTGAAAAATTCTTCAGATTCCTTGGTGGTGTAGGCAAATATCTTTAAATTCTGATTGCTGGGCACCTTATTACAGAGGAAGCACTGGGCAGGTGAGCTGAACTGCTCTGTGTTTTTCCTTCGTTCTTTTAAGGTATTGAGCAGTAGTTGACTGTGTTGTCTTATTGCTTGTGCTTCTTCAGCATCAGTCCCCTTTCTCTTCTCCTTAGAGTATCTGGAATTTCATTTGGGAAACCTTTTCTCCTATATTCTCAGTCTGTGTAGTTAAGGAGGGGTTGCTCTAATGGACAAGGGACCCATCTCCTATCCACTCAGTAAATGGTTAAGTAACTAATACTGGTCAAATGAGACCAATTATTGGATTTTTTGTTGTTGTTGTTGGAATTATTGGAAAGGAGACCAACATTTTACCCCCCTGGAATTTCTTAGCTAGGAGTAAGCAAGATGGCCTGCTGTTGGTGGGAACTCTTATCATTCCTGAGAAAAAGGCCAAGTTTGGGCTGGAAATACAGAATCCTGACAGCCTAGTCTGAATACATCATGAGTTATATGAGGCAATACGTTCTTCTTTTTTGTTTGAGTTGGCTTCTGTCATTTGTAACTTTAATGGACCTGATTGACATACTTTTAATTGTTTAAGATTGGATCTACCTTCATCCTCAGAGCTAACTTTTGTGTATGTATCATTGCTTTCTTTGGTCAGTTTAATTTTTCTTAAAAAGTAGAGTGTTTTTTTTTCTTTTAACTCAATTAAAAAGTAAATACTCAATGTAAAGTGGTAAAATAGAGCAGACAGACCTCTGTTACACAACTTTTACATCTGTGCTCACAAGTGAGGTTAGGCAGCCCTTGTCTAGTTTGGGATTAAGGTTACAGTAGCTCATAAAATGAGTGGCAGGATCACGCAATGTATACTTTATGTATCTTACAATTTTATGTGTCAGTTATACCCCAGTAGAACTGAAATCTTAAAAAAAAAATGAGAGAGCATTTCCTCTTTTTGTGTTCTGTGAAAGAATTTGTGTACAATTAGAGTTATGTGTCCTTAGAGTTATGGTGACATTATCTATAAAACTATCTAGTCGTAGGCCATTATTTCCTTGTATTTTCTTTGGGTTTGTTTTGTTTTTCTCACTTCTTAGGTTAGATGCTTAGTATATTCTCTTTATTTATTAATAAAAGCATGTAAAGTTAGAAAAAAATGAATAACCCTAGCCCCCCAATACCGCTCCCATATATATAATGGTTTATAATTTTCCCGTGTAGGAATGTCAGGACTTTGAGGGATATGAAATACTTCCGAGGACAGAAAAGTCCTTGATTAGCAGAGTAGCCAGGTTACTAGAGTCCGTGTCAGAGAGTTGAGGGGGGGAAAGCATGCATTTATTTTCTTTACAAAAGAGGAGGTTGGGTGTGCTTGGGAGTAATTTTCCTGCCAGTAAAGCTGTGTGAGGATTTCACTTTACTGATGTGGCTTCACGGCTTTGGCAGGTATTACTGCTTTCAGATTTGGTCACAGCATGGGACAGAGGAATATACAGACCTCCTTCCTGCCTTTGAATAATTAGCATCAGCGTAGTATCCTGAACAGTGATAGGATATAAACAAAGTAAGCAGATAGAGAACCTGGGGAGATTTGGGTTTGGGGAGCTTTTTAGCAATAATCACCAGCTCTGTTGAATGTGGGGACATTTGTGGATTTTGACAGCATTTTCCCTGGGCTCCACAGCATTTACCTTTTTTGTTTTTTTGTTGTTGTTTTTGAAAGGAATCTACCACATAGTGGAAGTGACGGCCCTGCTGGTTGTATACACAGATGGGCACCTACCAATCCAGATATCACACTGCTACTGGAGCATTCACCCAAATGGCTTTAACTGAGCCCTTTGCCTCCAGGGCCTTTTTCTCTCTGTGAAGAAAATTCGAATCAGTGCGCTAGTGGCGATTATAAAAATACTGCAATTTTTAAAAGGACTTTAAACCTCTCGTCTTTTTTAGTCCAGTTTCTTTTCCTAGAATAAAACCCTGATTTCCAGGGATACAAAGAAAATACATGACAAACCCCAAATATTCTCAATTTGGGCATGGCTTACATAGGTAGGTAGCCTTAACTTTATTTAATGTAGATATGTTCTTGTAAAGTTGAAAATGAGTGAATCCTATTTTCAACATAGTTTGAAGAGCTTGCAGTTTAATTCACTGGGACTCTATTAATAAGGAAGCAGACGAGAACCTCTTCCAGTGATCTTTGGGACATGCTTAGTGAAGTATTCCTTTATTATTTGTCATGATGTGCTTTGTTCATTTGGTTCTAAGCGGAAATAAATATTGTTTCATTTGTGTAATTGCTTTCTCTTGCAATCTGCTCAGGAATAAAGTTTCTTTAAAATATTAACATATGATTAAGTAAACTTGAATGTTTACAGAGTTTTCCATATAAATGGCCTTACTTTCTTTATAGCAACTTCGAGGGGCCAGCAGTTCATTAGTTTCTCATCGGTCAGTTCATTGAAAAGCAGTCTGAGGCTATGTACAGGTTAGGAATTGTACTTAATGTTTAAGAATCCAACTTGTGTAGTGCTTATTATCACAATTCCTGCAGTTATGAGGTTGCTGTCAAAACCATGAGAATATTTATTAATGATTTGTCAATCCACTCTTTGGCATCAGGTAGATAAGTCTTTTGCTGTCTTTCGGGAACATCTCAAAATCACATGCAAATGCAATGCAAAATGCACAATCTTGCAAAGGGTGCAGGATTCCATGAAGTGAGTGCAAGTGGCTCAGTAAGATCTGAGTTAGCACATAAACCTGTAGACAAATGGGCTATGACAGGACTGGATCAGGCAATTATCACCATGATAATGACAAGAGAGGCCCTTCAAAAGAGTATGATTGAAATATCAAAGGATTAGGTGAGACTCTTAGGAAGATCAAAATTCTTGACTATTTTGGCAGAAATAGTGTTTCTTTGAAGATTTTACTGCAATGTGAAGGCTTGTATGATGTTATCACATCACTTTAATAATACAAATTTTACGTTATTTTATACTTACAAAAGAATATAGGTAAAATATAATTATGTAAGTACTTCTCCCAAATTCCATATTTCTGCTTTCACCAAGAAAAAACCATCTAGAATTTTGTGTTTATTATTCCACTGTTTTTTTAAAAGTAGTTTTACCATGTATTTATTTACATTTGTCTGGTTCTGAACTTTGTTGACCTCTATAAAGGCTTTTGTCATTTTCTTTTAAAAACCTCAATGTAATGTTTAAAAATTCATTCTTGTTGTGATATGTAGCTATATCTTATTTATACTGCTGTATACTATTCTACAACATTACTGACCTTACCAAGATCTGATATGGATCCATGGGAATTCTTATATATTGGGAGTGTGAGTGTAACTTGGTATAAAACTTTGAAAAAGAGTTTGGCATTAACTTATGTAGCTGTTTATACAGTTTCCTTCCTAGGCATAGATCCTAAATCTAGAATGATAGATTTGAATTATTAATTTTATGAAATTATCTATGACAGAGTTTATTTTATAGAAGTATAGACGTATAGAAGGTTGGATGTGTGAAAGTAAAGCTATGGAGTAATTATTTTCCATTCAAACAGCAATGTAAATTCAAAGCATGTTATCCTTTATTGTAAGAATAGGTTGGAACAATAATAAAAACCCTGAAGATACCATAAAGTAATTTTGGTTACTTTAGTATTATTTGGTTAAGTATATGTCCAGGAGAGCTTCCCATTTCTTAAACATTTAACATGAATTTCAAAATCACTGTATATGACATCACTCTAGGAGGCAGTGTGGCCATAAGGGAAGAATCCTGGATTGAGTGTCAAGAATTGGGATCTATACAATAATGCTCCACCTTTCAAGTCTTATCTGGTCTTAACTTCTGAACATCAGTTTCATCACTGGTAAATTAGGGTTGATAATGTTAGTCTTGCTTCCATGGTGGTACGTCAATTAAATGAAATAGAAAATGGGAACATTCTTTCCAATTATAAAATGCTGTATAAGCTGAGTGTTTACTATTATTATTATTATCATTGTTGTTTGAAAGAACCCTCTTTAGTAGGCAAATCCAGATTGTATCTTCTAAACATTTTTTCAAGACAATGTGTCTCAGTGCCCTGGTGTATATTAAAACAGCCTTTTGAAAAGAATGCCTGGAGCCCTGGTGAATATCTAAAACTTGTTTTTATTTTGTTACATAAAATGACCAAGAGCTGTTCTAAGAATTTAAAGTAACTTTTCCTCCTTCAAATGGCTTGCCTAAAATTTATCTTAAAGGAGAGATAAGATTCTAATTGTAAATTTTGAATACTTCCTTTGCTCTTTATGGAAAAATTCCCAAGAATGATACAAAAGCACTTTTATGTGAAGAGGATAAAATGTAACACTGGGGTCTTGATCCCATGTGTGGGTAGCTATCTGATGTGATTACTATATAAGCACTGAGTTCTAGCTTGAGTACTGACAAAATTCCAGTACTTGATTGAATATTATAAACTTTGTTAATAATCATTTGAAAACCTTGCTTTGTGAAAGGCTGGAAATGTAAAAAGTTAAAAAAAAAAGTAATGGACAATTATTCCAATGTCTGGTAACATATAGAGGCCATGCCCTTTTTTAGATGACAGCTCAAAAGCTAGTTTGTAAATTGTTAATAATTTATAAATATCAACTCAAGTTCATGCTTAGATGAATTAATGCCTGTAGATTAGAAACCTGGGAGTTAATATGTAAAGTGATTTGGATAAATGTGATTGTATTTAAACCTTTGAAATTTTTCTAAGCTAAATGCAAACAGAATTATCTGAAAAGATTTTGGGTTACCTCAATAACCTAAGTTTTAGAGAAGTGTATTTAAAATAACTATCTGATGAATAGTGATGCCACTGGATTATTTCCTGTATTTTTTCCTTTCCTCATTCTAGTTTCTTTATTATTCAAGTCATACTATTACTTTGTCCAAAGTCAGGTCTCAGGATTTAGGAAAGACAAACTAACCAAGTAAACTTGGGAAGTGACTATATGAAGAAAATAACTGGGTTGCTTTCTCATTCTTACTTTAAAATGTGTAGTCAGCATTCCTGAGGAGCTCTCATTTAGTTGAATCCCTCCCAAGATATTTGTGGCATCTTCCTAGCAAGATTTCTGATCCATATTTGGCCATACCTTTCTATTTACAACCAGTGTAAAACAACAACAAACCCCAAAAAACTGAAAACACCAAACCGAACAAAACCAAGTGTGTACATATTCTCAGATTTTCATTCAATGACTATTTTCTTAGCTTTGGGAGAATATTAAATCATCTACTAAAACTGTTTCTTACTGGGTATCAGCTCGTACTGTGGCTAAGGCTTCTTAGAGAGCATTCAGTGGCAAATTAGGAGTTAGAAGCTAAGCATTCACCTATAGAAAGGGACCTCCTGGCTTGAGGATGCAGTAAGCGAACAGTAAGGAGCAAGGGTTTTGTCTCGAGCGGATGAGTTCAGTTTTTATCCTTCCCACTCAGCAGCACTGTGATCTTTTTTTTTTTTTTTTTAAGATTTTATTTATTTATTTGAGAGAGAGAGAATGAGAGAGAGCACATGGAGGGGGGAGGGTCAGAGGGAGAAGCAGACTCCCCACCAAGCAGGGAGCCCGATGCGGGACTCGATCCAGGGACTCCAGGATCATGACCTGAGCCGAAGGCAGTCGCTTAACCAACTGAGCCACCCAGGCGCCCCAGCACTGTGATCTTAACCAGGTTTGTTAACTTCTCTGAGTTTCCATTTTCTTACCTGTTACAGAACGGAGTATATTTTTTGTTGTACTGAATGTGAAAGGAGATACTGATATAATGTGCTTACCTCTCTGCCTGGCATGGCGTGTTGCTTGGTAATGGTTAATGGTTTGTTGTTAAAATGAGGCGCAAGCCTGCTCAGGTAGGAACAGTTGTAGGGCAGCGAGGATTGGGATGAGTACAGTGTTGCTTGAAATGGAGATGGCTCAACAGTGAGACACATGCCATCCAAGCTGTGGCCTCAGAGATTCCAAGAACTGTTAGCTTGAATTCCTCTCCTACATATGGCGGAATTCCCCACGACCTTCCTGTCTTTCGGGATTCATAGAAAACTCACATTTCCCTAGGCACTGCCAACTCTAATTTCTGCTTTTGCCGAGTTCTGGATGGATCTCTTTTACACAGTGTGTCTGCTTGTGACGTCTCTTTTCCACACTCTGGGAACCTGCTTGGCTAAAGTGACCTCATTATTTACCAGAGCCCCACTGATGTTAGTGTTAGGTACGCAGACGTTGATGAGGTTTGATGTAAGCCAGGGGTTTGCGATACAATACAGCAATAACTTAAAGTGGACCCTTGGAAATCTCAGCCTTAAAAATCCCCTCCATTCTTATTACTCTGGGGAATGTTCATCGATGGCTTCTTTCTGTCTCTACTCTGGTTCCAGCCTTCTGCCACATTGCTGGGCATCTTTTCTCTCCTGTTTACCTCACTTGTCCGCATTCTCTCAAATGCTTATGCAGTTCTGTAGAGCTGTTGGAGTGTTTTGTCCCAGAGCGTCCTGGTCTTTACCACATACATAACACCAGCCTCGCCCCCTGTGTCTCTTCCTGAGAGGAATGCTCAGGTCACTTAACCTCTTTTCCCCTTGCCTGTCCATCAAGGCATTATTTCCTTTGATAAGTCTTGAGAGATTGAATGTAAGGATGAAGAAGAGGGAATCCCAATGAGTCCAGGATTTCTAGACTAGGAAGCTAGAAGAGTATTGCCTGCAATGCGCTTGGGGTAATTGGTGATATAGGGAACATTATCTGAATATTGAGGAACTCTTTGCCATGTTTGGTACTTTCGTCAGGCTAGTTTTAGAAGAATTATCTTTATAAGAAGTAAGCTAACAAATGCAACTGTGGAAGGGCAGAGAGCCGGAAAACCCATTCCCTGTTATTTGTGGTTCCTCTGAGGAGGAGGAAATGAAGTACAGGAACTAAGTTGAAACAAATATAGCTAGTGATCAGTCACTGGGCAGATGTTTGTCCATTCTTCCGGGCTTAGGGAAGGATCATCGCAGGGGGAGGCACTGAATCAACACCATCTTCTTTCTTAAGGACATTTAGATGATGAAAAACAGGAAATTGGGAGAGACACAGTAACTTAGTTCATTGGGATTCTTCCCAGGAATGGGAAAGTGCAGACATAGATAAGGGTATGCAGTTGTTAGGATGTTCCAGAAGGCCTACAGTGGAGAGTGTGCAGCCCGGGAAGGGGCAGCTAAAGTTTGAAGCATACTCAGCCTTGTGATGTTGGAAATAGGTAGAAGGCTGGAACATTTTCAGCATCAGCATTGAAAGCCCAGACACAGAAACTTCTAAGGCTTTATGATCCAAAGTGGCAAGAGGCTTTGAACTCTAAGCTGTCAGAGAGTTCTAGGCTGGCAGAGCCAGGGCCAGGACCTGAAGCTGGCTTGCCTTGGCTTACGCTGCTAGTATGCGTCCTGTGGAAGTCTCACCCCAAAAATCCTTGTGTAGTGACAGCTAAGCGATATGGATGCACACTGAGTTCCTGAATATTTGTGTTTTCAATTAAAAATCTTGTTGGGCGCCTGGGTGGCTCAGATGGTTAAGCGTCTGCCTTCGGCTCA
>NW_023270314.1:656181-671858 GCF_011800145.1 Mirounga leonina | reverse complement strand
ATCTTTAATATACTTTTATTTCATAACACATGCTCTTGGATGTGTTAATCAGTTCTTTCATTTTTTTTCTGTCTTATAATCAATTTCTGACTTGATCTTTATATCTTTGTTTTTTTTCTTGTTGTATTTCTAACTTACGTAGTTGAATGCTTGCTTAACTTTTCCTACCTTATAGTGCTTAGAAATGAAAGCATTTTGTTAGAAATTTTTTTTTAAGATTTTATTTATTTATTTGAGAGAGAGAATGAGAGAGAGAGCACATGAGAGGGGGGAGGGTCAGAGGGAGAAGCAGACTCCCCGCTGAGCAGGGAGCCTGATGTGGGACTCGATCCCAGGACTCCAGGATCATGACCTGAGCCGAAGGCAGTCGCTTAACCAACTGAGCCACCCAGGCGCCCCATTTTGTTAGAAATTTGCCTCTCATTACTACTTGCAACAAAGCATAGGCGTTAATTTTATCATGATTTTCTCATGTTCTCTATTTCTACTTTCAACTTATTATTTGATAAAGTAATATTTAACTTGCAAGTTTTTTTTTCACATTTAAAATTTATCGTTTTGGTTTGTTGTGATAAAAGAAAGCTTCCTTTTAAAACTGTGCTGGAGGATTTGTTTTCAAAATACTCCCCAACAACGAAGGGTGTACCTCTTACGGAGTGTAGAACTTACCATACATTCATGAAAATAACCCTATCAATTGTAATATTCAAATTCTCTGAATATCCATTTCTTTTGCCTGTTTAAATGGACAAAAAGTGAGAGCTTTATTTCCTACCCTGCTAGGTTTCTACATTCTCTTTTATTGTATATATTTAGTACTTTATTTTTTGTTACATGAAACCTCCCTAATTTGCAGATTTTCTGCTTACAGTTTAAGGGTAACACCTACACCACAGATTTTAGTATGCTCAAATGTCATATGTGGATATTCTTTTGACAGTCCTTACCTTTGTTCATAGAAGAGATTTTTTTTTTTTTAAAGATTTTATTTATTTATTTGAGACAGAGAGAATGAGAGGGAGGAGGGTCAGAGGGAGAAGCAGACTCCCTGCTGAGCAGGGAGCCCGATGCGGGACTCGATCCCAGGACTCCAGGATCATGACCTGAGCCGAAGGCAGTCGCTTAACCAACTGAGCCACCCAGGCGCCCTAGAAGAGATTTTATATATGTGTGTCCCCCTTACTCCTCCCTTTATCCTGTACACTACAAGCCCCCCACTATATTCTGTCTGTGTGTGTGCATGTGTGTGTATCTTTACTTGTATCTTATCTTTTCATTCTAAGACACTGTCTTGAAATACTCGTTTTTAAGTGATTCAGAGGAATGCGTTTCTTTGGTTCCTTTTTGGTTCTCCCTTAAGTTTTTATAGAGCCATAAACATATTTTCCTATTCATTATTGATAAAAGATATATTGATATCCTCTTTTAAAACTGACAGGATTTACTCAGTTTTGCTTCCTTTGCCATTCTTCTCCCTCCATTTCTTTTGGCATATTATTATTGTGTTTATGTTTTCATACATTTATATTCCTTAGAATTGTGCCCTTTGCATTCCCTTTTATGGCAGCATTTATAATAGCTATTTTTTTAAAATTTTTATATTGGCTCTGTATGCGTCTGAATGCTGCCTTTACATACAAATATGTAAGGACCCTTGCCTATTGCTGTTCTCTGTTTTCAATCACCAATGAACGACTTGTGAGAGTCTGTTATTCTTGAGTTGAAATATTGCGTCCTTGACTTCTGGGAAAATTTGAAACCAGTCTGATATTTTCCTCCTGTGTAGTTTTTACATTTTTCGTCTTGATGCTTTTAGGATTTTTTTAAAAAATTCTTACGCTTCAAAGATGTTCTAGGATGTAGCTAGACTTTGGTCAATTTTCATTACTCTGCCTGTTACTGAGGGTTACCTTATTCCTTCAGCTTTTCATCAGCCTGTGGAAGTTTCTTCCCCACAAATGTTTGATATTTTTTCCCTTGTCATCTTTTCTGTCCCTTTTAAGGTTACGTGTAGATTGGTTTCTATTCTTTCTACTCCATATCTTGCTTTTCCTTCTTCATCCGATTCTTTTTTTTTTTTTTTCTTTTCCTTGGAATGGAAGAAGTTTGTTTTCTGCTGATTGATTCTGCTGTTTATTTTGTCTTCCTGAGGATTTATATTCTGCTATTGAGTTTTCAGCTTCAGTAAACTGTTTCCTGAAGGAAACCCAGCTACCTTTAAATCCTGCTCCTTCCTCAGCTCGTCCTTTCCCTGTTCTTTGCAAAGTATCATGCTGCTCTCTCAGATCTCGTATTTCATAGAGGCCATGTTTTCTCAAGTTGTAGTAAGAATACAAAGGTGAGGTTAAGAATTGATTTCCTGAAATCTTTAAGTTTTCTTCATATTTTCTGTGTTTCAAAGTGTGTGTGTGTGTGTGTGTGTGTGTGTTTATTTATTCTGCTAAGTCCTCTTCCCAAAAGGAGAGGTCTGTTCAGAACTGGAGTTTATCTTGCAGTCTTACAGGATTACCTGGAGGCTCCTTCTCTTAGAACTCATGCTGGAGGGCTAGTTGGTAAAAATCCAACACTGTCCATGGAAGGTTCTAGAAGTTAGGCAGAGAGGATGATGGAGCTGTACAAAGTCCAGCAGAGGAGTGTTGTGTCTGCGGTCTTCCATTCTGCCATTTAGTGTATCTGTAGGGAGAGAATTCACACTTGGGTCTGTGTTTTTGCTTTGATCTCAGAGCCAGGTTTGTCCTATGCCTGTGTCCAACCCCCTTTGTGGTACTTAAGCTCGCAATAGAGGGAAAGGACCCTAGCATACTTGTTTTTTTGTTTTTTTGCATGTTGTAAAGGTTTTGTGACTATGGGGCCTTCTAACACAGCTGCTCTGAGTTATGCTAAATAGTGTGTGCCCAATATCCCATGGCCTGTCCACACTTCCAGCTCCTAACTCTGCAGATTAAGATGTGTTAGTGGAATTCTGCCAAACATGGTTTGTTTACTTCCCACAACACTGGGTAGTTTTCTGGAGGTGTGGCTGGTTTTTTGAGGCCCTTAATGTCTTTTTAATTAGGTTCCATATGCAACATATCCAGGATAAATTCCTCAACGTTTCTGGCATCTTGAGAGGGATGCTTCCTTAGTTTATAGCGTTGATGCAGGATTTTCTGCAGTTGTATATTTATTGGTCATTGGAGTTGAGGTTCTGAGAGTCTATATATAGTTTTTTGTCTAGAATCCGAACCAGTTGAGAGAGAGTAAGGCATCAATGGAGATCATATTGCTGAATTACCAATAACACTGTTTTGAATGTGGCATAGAGTGTGACAATTGGGAGGGCTGATACTTTTTTCCACACAAGTCTTCCATACCCAGCCATGGGCAGCATGGGCCCTCAGAGACCTTCTTCTCCAAAGGTGGAGTCTGCCTAGCTGCCGTGTGGCCTAGAGAGCATATAAAAATATACAGTCTCACAGGTAGGTGGATCCCAAAGAGTGCCGAGGCGGGACTGAGACACCGTGTCCAGCTCAGTCCGCAGCTCACCATTCATCAGGTGTCTCCTCTTCTCCAGGGCCAGTTGAGGGGCACTGGAGTCTGGCAGGGTTGCTTGAATAGCCAGCGGTGTGAGATGTAGACATTAAGTGCAGCTACCAAACAATTATGATGGTGACCTAGAATCTGCATGTGTTCAAGCCATCATCTTCCCTCCATGTTTTCTGGAGCATAAATGTGAGAAGTGATGTAAGAACATTTATTTTCGTGGCTGAGTTTTGTTTTCTTTTAATATAGTTGTATCAAAATCCGAAGAACCAGGATGACTATAGGCTGACTTTTTATTGAAAATTATATGTTACCCTAAGTCTAAAACTCTACTGCTAGAGTTTAATTTTGTGTGTGGATGTGAATCCCATTAGAATTTAAGTGTTTTTGAGTAATTTATTATTGTACTCTTAATAAAATGCATAACTGCAAGTCAAATTGTGACTTTTACTTGAGTTTGCCTAGGAAATAATAAACCTTCCAGTCTGTGAAATTTATCCCTTTTAATATGATATGACTGTAGTAAATGGTTAGGCAATTAAATTCCTTAAACATAAGCATTTGATGAATTGATTTGCTTCTAATAGCTCTTGGCTCATTGTTTATAAGGGTATCTGAAAGATTTAGGGTTTCAGATTTTCAGATACATTTTACTCTATTACAGAATGTTAGAATGGAACGCTTTATTTTAGTTCAGCAGGATTTTCCCATCTGTTTGAGGGTTCAATAATGTTCTTCCATAGAGTCTAGCCTACAAAAGAGGATGTGTTAATCCTCAGAGCAAGGTAAGTAAACACAACCACTGACCTCTAAAATAGCTTAGTTGAGCTTTCCCTTGAGGTGATTTTATCTTTCATTTATATAAGAAAAGCCAAGGGGGAGGCTGATTTGCCCTAAGCACTTAATCTGAATGAGCCCATCTCTCTTTAATCACTGTGCTTTAGATATAACCTTTTTGATTACCTAAGATTACCTTAATTTGTTGTCTTGTGTAGTATCTGCCTGCCTATCAAAACATAATTGTCCCAGAGCCAGTAACTTAAATGTCTTGTTCACCAAAGTATTCCTAGATGGGTGCATAGTAAAGAGTTGTTGCAAGAAAGTGAATTTGCCTAGAGCACTTTACCCGGTAGGGCAGAGATCAGAAACTCATGGCCTGCCAGAACCATTTGTTTGATATAGTCAGTATCATTTTTTTTTTAATTGAGTAAGTTAAACATTTACAAATTGAATTGCAAATAAACACCTGAATTTCTGGCTTCCCTTGAAACCTTGGAAGAGCCGGTAACAGGGGCCCCACCCCACCAGCAGGAGCTGCGTGATGGTTGTCACACGTGAGACAGGACACCTTCCTTTCTTTTTTGGCCACTGAAGGCTTTTGAGTTTGGTACATTTGCTTTCACACCAGTCCTTAATTTTATTATAAATAAGAACAAATAATGGTGTAGCTTAAATTCAGTGCTTTTGCATTTGACAACAATACAAATTATATTGACATATGAATAAGACAAAAAAAATTGAGCAGGACAGAGAGGTTATGTATAAATAACTAATGGGCAGTAGAAAGTGGTAAGTGCTATTTTAATGGAATTCCATCATACCTACCTTTCATTTACATGAATTGAAATATCTAGGGTGGCTGCAGCAGGGATAGGGAGGTTGGACGTGAAATGGGTAGTTAAGGAAGGCAAGTAGGTAGGCGAGATCGGGGGAGCATGGATGAGAAAAGGGAAGGAGGGGCTGCTGCATTGCTTCTGCTTGTGCCCTGTGCACATTTGCACCCGAGTTAAGTGTTACACGGGGCAAGCGCATCTTCTCTTCCCAGGGTTGGCCTCACTGACATTGTGTCTCTCTCTGCTGCTGTCAACTGGGTATTTGGATGTGAAGTTTTCTCATATTATGGCCCTTAAATGCAAACCTGCTACTACATTTGGTGTTTTACTGAACAAACAGGAATTTGCTTCCATCTTGGGAGAAAAACTGTCCAGATTTAATTTAGGAATTAGGGTCTTTGTAAGGGGTTCTTAAGAGTAATTTTGATTCAACTATATTTTTTTGTCTTATGTATTGACCTAATCCCAATGCAAACTTCTCTGTGTGTATTTAAATTGCTGTGGTATACTAGAGGAAAGAGATCTGACTTCTAGGTTGTAGGATGTGGAAATGTTTCATAGAGGAGATAGCATTTGGGTGGAGACTCAAAAGATGGGAGAAGTGGAGCACCATCTAGACCCCCGTTATCCAATATGGTAGTCACTAGCCACACGTGACAATTAAAATTAATTAAAATAAAATAAAGAATTCAGTCATCACTTACATTTGTCACATTTTTAGAGCTCAGGAAACTCTCTTGACTAATGGCTATCAACAGTCTACAGTCTACTGTCTACTGATGGTAGACACAGAAAGTAGTTTGCGCCATTGGGGGAAGTAGAAAAATTTTGACTTTCATTAAGGTGAACAGTAAATAGTTAACAGAGCATTTTCTGTCTCCCACATACTCAAATAAATTTAATTATTTTTTCCCCTAGAATCAAAAGCTAAGCCAAATAATGCTAATTCCCCAAGAAATTCTGGAATTTTACAACTATTCAAATTCTGTCCTGGGTCCTTGTTTCTGTTAGGATCTGTGGAATTATTCAGCTTTTGATACAAACTGGAAAGCAGTGTTGGGGCAGGCAGAGGTACCTCTTTTGTATGTATAAAAGAAAGGATAATTATTAATTACTTAGAAAAATGTCCTCATATTTCTTTATTCACAGAGGTTTGAAAGAAGTTTTTTGGTTTTGTTTTGTTTTTTGGTTTGTTTTCAAATGTGGTTTGGTATTTTGATGTATATGTAGTTTACAGTTTTTCTTCATATAATTTATATGCCATGTTGGTTTTTTGATGGGAAAATTGAGCCCAAGTGAAAATGTTATATGTTATATGTTACATGTTGCTTTGCTGCTTCTAAACATTTTCCCACTTCACTTCTCTTCACAGTTTCTCCTGAGTTAGTTATATTGGTTGTCACTAGGGACTCCCAGATTCTATGTCTTTTTGGCAGTTTTAAGTTTTGTTTCAAATTAGGTACAGTCAAAAGCTTGGCAGTGATTTGTTACTGCTCAACCTAATGTTCTTCTGATTGTATTGCAGCTTGTGATAAAATATCTGTTGATTTGTGATAAAGAATTAATATTGTTCGGACTGTTAGAGTTTCCCAGGTAGTGGTTTATGTACTGAGGACTGAAGAAAATTTGTCTAGCATGTAATTTATCCATAGCAAAATGAGGAGGGCTATTTCTTTAGCCAGGATATTAATGCTTGAGCCCTAAAGTGGCCTCTTGAGACCTTTTTTTTTTTTTCCCCGTTTTCTTAAAGCAGATTTTTTTTTCTTGGCAGTTTCAGAGATGAGAATTTTAGGCAAGATTTTTCTGTCAGAATGGAAAGAAGAATCCCTTGTTGTTTGGACATTTTTGAGAATTGATATTGCCCTGCCAATGGTTAGGAGGAACACCCCTTTCATCCAGGATATCTTTACCTTTTTCCCCACTTATTTTATCTAAGAAATGAAGAACAATGAAGGAACAAGAAAAAGAAGAAGGAGAAGAAGAAGGAGAAGAAGAAGAGGAAGAAGAAGAAGAAGAGGAAGAAGAAAGAAGAAGAAGAAAGAAGAAGAAGAAGAAGAAGAAGAAAAGCCAAAATAACAGTGGCCTCAGTGTGAGGGAAGTGCATTTTTCTCTCACATAAAAATTCCTATCTAGAACTGATAGAGCTCCTTCAATCCAGCTTAAGACGGGGCTTTCATCTCAGGTCTTAGATGGGTGCCATGTCTTCCAGCATTGTGTCTTCATTCAGGCGGTACTGGGGAGCAGAAAGTGGATGGCTCCCACTTTTCCTTCAGGGGCAGGACCTGGAAGTTGTTCTTATCACTTCCACTGTGTCTCATTTACTGGAATTTGATCATATGGCCACAGCTAGCTCTCCGGGAGGCTGAGGAATAGTCTTTGAGCGTTCCCTTCCCCAGCCGAGAGCAAACCAGTGTTTTGTTCTAAAGGAATAAGAGGGAAGTATATCCAGAAACAAGATGTTGCTTCTGCCACAAACCAACTACGTGATATCCATTCAGGGTTCAGATAAATTGCGAATTTTGCCATTGGTAAGACAGACACCAAAATGCATGGGTAAGCAGGGTTTTATTTTAGGGTTTATTTTGCTACTAATTAAAAAATCTTAATGGCAAGGAAAAAATTAAAGCAGGGGCTGCCTGTTTTCTAGGGCCTGCGGGAAATGATAGAAACAAGATTGCCATCCTCAGGAGCCGTGAGGGCCTATGAGAATATACCATGTGGGAGATGCATATAAAAGAAATGTTAAAAGAGGATGTGTAAAGTAATTATACCTGATTTTAGGCCTCCTGAAGTTCATGGAATTCTAGATAATTAATAATGGTCACTGAAATTTTTTGCAATCTCAAAAAGAAAAGTATTTTTACTGGAGAATAAAAATGTTCTGCTTGAGGCCAGCCTTAGTCTCTAGTAGCAATAAAAGCCTGTGATACATAATGATGCTCATATTTCTTCCTTTTTCAAAAGCACTGTGGTAGGGAATGTAAATGTACCAAGTCGTATCTAGTGGAAAGAGACAAAATTCAGCCCATTTTCCTTTTATGTTTGGTTTGATTTTTCTCTGACACATTTATAATCTTTTAGTTTCTTTAGTCTCTAGTTGAGGGCTTGGCAAATTTTCATTCTTTGAGAGGACTGTGTTCTTTCTTTTTAAGAGGAAATATAATTTAGGAAAAAACTGGCAATGGGTTGTCTGAGTGTCTGAGTGTGTGAATAAAACCCAATTTCTGGTTTTACCAAGAAATTTAAGGTGTATGTGGGAATATCTCACTGAATTGAACTAACTTTTACTGAGTTTCCAGTGATACATACATAAATATCAATATTAGCCAATGTATGTTAAGAATGTCTTGGCTTCAAAAAAAAAAAGGAAAGAAAGACTGCCTTGGCTTATTCATGTTAGCATTTCCAAGGGTGCCTCCTTTATGTTTAGATTTTTGTTTTTTAAAACATGGAGCAAAGAGAGGAAAGGGCCAATGTAGGTCATTCCTAGCTATCAGCAGGTGGCGCAGTACTGTAACTGGCCCCCAGGGAGCGCTAGCACAGCATCCTGTTTCCACTCTGGGTGTGTTTGGCTTTGGGGGTCACCTGCATATTTTGTTTTTTTTCATTTCCTGATGGGGATTTAGTTTGGACACTAAATTCTACTGGACAAATGTGTGTCATGTTAAACTTGAAAGTGTGCCCTGAAAGTAGGCGTCCGTGGGCTCAGTTGATCTCCATGGTCCCCTGTTTCTGTGTTACATGATTCCGGGGGGTGCCATATGCATAGATTTCAGTGTAAATGGTGCCCCTTCGGTTGTATAACACGGAGTCTGTGGTCACAGCCTTGATATCATTAGTTGTCATATACTATAGCTTAGAGTGACTTTCTCATTTCTCATTATCCAAGCTGGAACCTTTTTGAGAATAAAAGAGGGCATAATTAATAACTATACCAGAGCACTACACATGATGTCATGTTCTTCTGGGAAAAGGGACATTTTTGGTTCTCCTACTTAGAGCAATCAGTATAGAACCTGGTTGGTAATTGAGGTAGGTTAAATAAGCATTTCTCTTAAAAATAGTTGTATTGATATAGCAAGGCAGTGAAACAAAGGAATCAATCAAAAGGAAATCTACTAAGAACGATTTCCTCTTTCTATACTGTGGATTTTGTAAAGGAAATCTTTAGAGAATACATTTGTGTTTTATTTTGTAATCATCTTTACAGAGGATTCAGAATGTTCTCTGTGTTTAAGTTTTGCCAGTTGCTGTAAACTGTTAACTTACATTGAATTGGAGTGAGGTTTTCCCAAATAAAATGTTCTGGAGAGCATTATTTAACTTTTTAAAAATTCTTTAAATCTGATGTTGCCTTACTCACAAACTGTCAGTCGCAAACTTTTATGTACCATCCCATTCCGGATACCTTTGCTCGGCTTTGCCTCTCCTTACCTACTGGGTCTGTTTCCCACTCTCCAGCTGATTTTTTTTTTTTTTTTTTGCTCTTGCAGATCCATCTCTTCAAAGGCTCTCAAATTGTTGATGTTCATACTGTTTCCATGGTTTTTCATCATGACTTGGCTGTTTTCTCCCTTTCTGCCTGTCCAGATCCTTCCCATTCTTCAAAGCTTCTATCAAGGCCCCTTTCCTCTACCTGCTTCTCTATGGGGGTTGCACCTTGTAGGAGGAAAGTGAAGTGATGGTGAGTTACAGTAGTATTCTAGAATCAGGTCCCAGATCCATCATTAGGAACAGTAGTGTAACTTTCTGACTCTGTTTTCAGTAAGTTGGTTATAATACAAATCACTTTTTCACCCAGATGTAAGGATTGCATTTGGTAATATGGGGAAATTACTTTGTAAGTTTTAAAATGCTATGTAAATCTTCTTCATTATTATTCTGATCTCTTGTTTTTGGTCAAATTTTGTTAATGTCTACTACTTATTTTACGTAGAATAGCCTTAACCTCCTCAACAACATTCTCTGTAGCTTAAGAGCAGAGATAATATCTTTTAATATTTCATTATTACCCAGCCATGCCTACAGAATTGTGATGGGTACATTATTAGATAATGGGCATTCTAGGTCCATCCAGAATCTTCTCTCTCCTTCAGCTTCACCCTCCTAAAGAAGTTTGAAATAAGGCTTGCAAAGTACTAAAGTGGAAAGTGCCTTTCATTGTGGTTGTCAGTCAATTAAGAATTCTTGCTCAGCCTGACACTTCTAAGGCTGAGTAGCTCTCTGGGCAAAACAATGTGGCGGAGAGGGACATTCCAGACAGAGAGCATAATATGAACAGAGGCAAAGAATCTTAACATCATGGGAGAGTAGAAAGCACTGGTCATAGTATTGGAGATGGTGTTGGTAATGATTGGATTTCAGGAGGCAAAGATTGGTAAAGGCCAAATTCTGATGGGCTTTATAGTAACCGGGCTGATGGGGAGATGCTGAAGGATTTAGGCTGGGGGTGTAAGTAGCAAATAGGACCTATTAAATAGATTATTCTACTCTGGTCACTCATAAAGGATAGCAAATAAGAATGTTTCGTGTGATAAGACTTTCAAATTTAACTCACATTTATAATTTAGAAACTTGATATTCAAGGCAAAATTGTACCTTATAAAACCTATCAGGATAAGCATATGATTAATATCTCATTATTCAGAAAGTACACACTGGCAGGTGTAGATTGAACTGGAATCAAGGGTAGTAAAGATGTAATAATGGATGGCTCTTTTAGCAATTTCATTTGGCATAGCAGTTAAATAAAATAGCCACATTCTTATTATGTTACATGTCATAGTTCTGGCTTAAGTTAATGGAACCTCAGTGGTTAGATTTCTACTTTTGGAGTACAGGTTGTTCCTTTAAAAATGGATGTTTTGTAAGTTCCTTTGTGTACAATTTATTTGTAAGTATTTGATTACAGGAAAGATTATTTTTATTAATTATCTGTTCTTCATCTTTTGTTTGCCTTTTAGCACATCCACACCCTCTGTAAGATTGTTAATGAATTGAGCAAAGCACAATATAAGCTTTTTGCCAATATCTGCTTTTTAAACCTTTACGTTAAGTATTTAGTGCCAAAACTGCTGCTTTCTTGTTTGCTTTGCATAATCTTAGAGTGAAAGAGGGTATTTTGCTCATTTTCACTAATCAGATGAGTGGTCAGATAACTGACCATTTTAACGTCTAAGAAAAAAATTTTCTCCAGCTTCAAAGAGTAATAAAACACTTTATTCCTTTTTTCCCTTTTGTGAGAAATATAGAGTAGATGGCTTTTAGATAATTTCCCTAAAATATTGGACTCAGTGCTGATTTTTGATAGCAATCACCACCTCCTTTTTGAATGTTTATATTATAAAGATTTTTTTTTTTTAAAGATTTTTATTTATTTATTTGACAGAGAGATAGAGAGAGTGCACAGATAGTCAGAGTGGCAGGCAGAGGCAGAGGGAGAAGCAGGCTTCCCGCGGAGCAGGGAACCCGATGCGGGGCTTGATCCCAGGACCCTGGGATCATGACCTGAGCTGAAGGCAGACACTTAACCAACTGAGCCACTCAGGCACCCCTATATTATAAAGATATTCTTGAATACATGATATAAATCCTGTGTATTGTATTGCTACCTTGTGATATGAATATATAAAAAGCCCGAGTAGCATCATTTATGACAAGTTAAGAAACTTAGTATGCACACTCTTTAACCATCAAATGGAATGGCCGAGAACAATAAGGAAATTTGTTTTTAAAAAGTCTGTTAGAAATAGAAACAGAAAGGGGCACCTGGGTGGCTCAGTCTTTAAGCGTCTGCCTTCAGCTCAGGTCATGATCCCAGGGTCCTGGGATCAAGCCCTGCATCGGGTTCCCTGCTCCGCGGGAAGCCTGCTTCTCCCTCTCCCACTCCCCCTGCTTGTGTTCTCTCTCTCGCTATGTCTCTGTCAAATAAATAGATAAAATCTTAAAAAAAAAAAAAAAAAAGAAATAGAAACAGAAAAAAGAATATTGTTGGCCCCATGAGAAGTTGGATTACTGCAGTTCAGTTCTGCAGTAAAAATGTATTTGTATTCTCGGAAGTCAATATTAAAAAATGCATGGGACACTAATTATACTTATGTATCTAAATAAAAATGTTCTCGCTTTTTTTTAATTACTGATTTCTCAACATATCAATTGGGTTTTTGTTTTTTTTCCCCGCTTTTTTAAGTAGACTTAATGGGTTTTCTGGCTGCAAACAATCATTTTTAAGTCACAGTCTAGTTGAAGGAAGTTTCTTAATAGGGTTATGTTTCTGATCTGTTTTTGTTACAAAGACAATTTTCTCTTTTAGAAAGTGGAACTACAATAATGAATATTAGATTTTATTTTGAATTTTCTGAACTTCTGTTACCCTTTGAGTTACCCTGGAAAAGTTTTTCCTTTGCGATTGTAAATATTTTATGACCTTAAATAACTTGATTGCTGATTTAAAGTCTATTCTCATTCAGAGTAGCTGAAACTTTTCCCGAGTTGGATATGAACAAAAGTGGGATTTAAAACAAAAATGAAAACAAATCAAAACAGGGTAGGGGGGATTATGGTTGATGATCAGATCAAGTTAATAGGATTCAAAATGCTGAAAACATATCTCCCAGACTTTTCCAAATCAAATCTCTGCAGTTATCTTGCAGTAATTTGAAGAAGGAAGGGTTTCATTGCTAGGAGAATGGAAAAATCAACAGTCCTATAGTACATTTTAAGAAAGGGGTCCTTTGTCACATTTGAATAGAGTATGTGTGTAGAGTTTGCTCTTTATTATTTTTTTCAGCGGAAAAAAAAATCAACAAGCTGGGCAGTTGGTTGTACAGCTTTCCTCTTTGTGGTAGAAATACTGGGATATTGTGGGAGAAAACCACTGCCCATCTTAACACAGATGCTAATTGTATTCTGTAATTCTTCTTGGTTGCCATTGCGATGTTCTTAGCTGCCTTTTATTTGTTGCTTCTCCAGGACAGAAGTGATTACTAATTACATATCATACTGCACTGCAGAAGTGGGTCATTTTGGTTTTCTTTTCTTTCATTTTCTTTCTTTCTTGTTCTCTGTTTTCTCTCTTTCTATCCTTTAAGGAGGGGAAAGTGAAAGGAGTCTTGGGGGTTTTCCTCCTGTTGCTCATCCCCTACAAGCCCTGCGGCTTCCCTAATTTGCATGGGTCCCTTGGGCATTGTCCTGTAGGTCTTGCATAGCTTGACCTCTTCTTTAGTTTAGTGACCCCTGTCATCTTGGTGTTCATTCCTGGGGCCTGTTTCATGCTAATTAGGACTTCAACCACTTGCTGTTTACAACTGTGTGCTTTAGAAAGCAGGGCCCTCTCCAAAGACCACATTGGTGGTCTTAAACTGAGCTAGTAGGATTGAAGACTCCACCCCAGCCCCAGAGAAAAGCCTCTTTACGTTTCTGTTTCTTTAGAAATATGTAGCAACCACATCATTAACATAAATAAACAAATAGTGAAGAACTGAATTTTTGGCCTTAATGCTTCTTAATGATAACCAAATGCTCCTTAAGAGTCTGCTATAATCCCTAACTCCAGGGTCCTAAGAAATTAGATCATCTCAGCCTCCCCTGCCACTGTGAACATCGGATAAAGGTATGATGGAGGGCTGAAAAACAGAGGGCAAGTTAAATGATCCCAAGTTTAGGAATTATTTACAATATAATTATCTATTTGATGAAACTGCTTGAACAAAAAGAAACAGTTCTGTGAACCTCATGCATGATGTGTGTTTGACCTTGGTAAACCTAGGTTCCAGAATTTATTACAGGCTTCCTCTGATAGACACTGTGTCTGCATTTCGGCCGAGAGCTCTGCTGGCCTTCCTGCTGTTTGGCTAACGGATGCAGGCTCTTTGACCAGTACTGCTTTCTGATATTCTCATGTATGGGAGTGTTAACTGAAGCCAGTGTTAAGTCAAAGCCCTCACCCCTGATCACTTTGGAGAGCTGGTTACAAAGCCCCATTTTGAAACAGAATCTCCGAGATCAGTGTTTGTCATAGTCCCTGAACCACACTGTCCCCGAGAAGAGGACAATGGAAAGAAATCTGTGTCCTAAAGACACTGATTTTCTCTACCTTTCGTAAACGAAGTACAACGTGATGGCTGCTTAATAAAGCATCTGGATTCAAGGCTTGTGTGATATACAGTACCTTTGCGTTTCTTCTGAGTAGCCTCTTTATTCCTAATTTTGATAATGTGATGTATTTATTGCAAAGGAATTAACAAAAATTATTGAATGTTCCCTTTTGCACAGAAAGAGTATGTGGACTTTATTGGGGGGAAATGCTTTCATTTGGTCTTTCATGGGCATCATAAATCTCATGTTGACAGGCCACTTGGCTTCATAAACATGTTTATGCGGTTTCTTTTACAATGAAAATAGGGTACCTTCGAATTTTTGATTAGAAATTTTTCAATTAAGGGCAAATGAGTTTGGATCCTAAATGGATTTGAGTAACTTCCTGGATTTGGAGAAAATTAATAGGTACTAAAAAGCTGGTAAGGCAGGTCATTTAAATCTAAGTGCTTACTTAGAATAATTCATGGCATTAGAAGATAAGCCTGTTTTCTTCTTGTTGGGCACGTAATTTTTAAGTAATTTTTTTTGTAGCTCTTCCTACAGAAAGTTGGGGTTATGAGCGAGTGTGTGTGTGTGTGTGTGTGTGTGAGAGAGAGAGAGAGAGAGAGAGAGACAGAAACAGACTCACAGACACTCTGAGTGGGCTTAAGGCCAACTTAGAGATCCTCCCTTGTCTCTTGTCCCTCACCTTAGTCTCCTCAGATACAAACAAGAAGAGGATGGACGGAGGCAGACCTTCTCTTTCCTTGGCATTGTTTTGAAACTAGGGTATTTGTAGCCCAGTGAGTAGAAATGTGTTTCACCCTTAGGATTCTGATCGTGTATTTTTCCTTTAATAGGTCATTGCTTCTTCTCTACCTAAATTTCATTCTTGTAAGTGGAGAGCTCACACTTAGGATTTCATGAAGGTACTTAATCTGGCCAAAAGAATGGTTAGGTGGTGATTAAAATCTGAGGGACAGGGGCTCACTACCAAGTTGTCATTTCACGAAGAGTATATCGTACTGGTTTTCTCCAACATCTGAAGGATCCTAAAGTGGGTGATTTTTGTCTCAAGGATACAAGCCTCTGCAGCAAGTGAAGCAAAGCAGGTGGGGGAGCAGGCTGGTGAGGAGGACTTCAAGCAGGGATCCATCTGAGACTGTTCCTTCCAGTTCTTGGTCTCCTCAACTGATAAAAATTAGGATTGTACCACATCCTGCTCCGTGGTAGGATGGTGGTAGATCAAAGTGAGGTGTTTGTAACAGCACTCTGCAAATTGTAAAGTGGGATACACAAAGATAGGAGAATTCCGAATATAGCCTTATCTGCCATTAATTACCCTTAGCAGATGCAAGTATGTAAAGTAGGCCTGTCGGTATGCAAATATGTAGAGTAGGTAAGTTATTCTCCCTTTCTTTCTTTCTTTCTTTCTTTCTTTCTTTCTTTCTTTCTTTCTTTCTT
>NW_023270314.1:597882-656171 GCF_011800145.1 Mirounga leonina | reverse complement strand
CTTTCTTTCTTTCTTTCTTTCTTTCTTTCTTTCTTTCTTTCTTTCTTCCTTTCTTCCTTTCTTCCTTTCTTCCTTTCTTCCTTTCTTCCTTTCTTTCCTTTCTTTCTTTTCTTTCTTTTCTTTCTTTTCTTTCTTTTCTTTTTTTTCGACCAATTCATCCTATCATTCCAAAACAAAATTTGAGAACACATGTACACTATCTAAATATTTTAAAAATATACACATATAATACTGTAGTGGTATGTTATGTGTATTATAAGCCTATAAAAATGGAAACCAAAATAGAAACTTCAGTATATTTCTCTCATACCCTGGTTGATTATCTTGTATCAACTCTCCTCCCTTAAAATATGAAAACCCTCTCTAAAAAAGGCACTGGCTGGGAGATTGTATCCTGGAGAAGATGGGCTGTGTTGTCCAAGGACCTGCGTATTTAGAGAGTGGAAATGGTACATGGAAACTGACACAGTATGTTATTGTTCGATATATGTCCTAGGTGGACTTGTGTGTTAGATCTGATGTAATTACTATATTCTCATGGTGATAAAATTGGTGTTTCCTCCTACTCTATCAGAAATTAATAGAGGGCGACAATTTGATCCTGGGCCAAGGTTTCCTGCGTTACAGGCTGAATTTGTAGACATTAAAATTCTCTAGCCTTTGTCTTTCTCAACCATCTTAAGGCCATCTCACTTCTTTTGTCCCTCCAGCTGTAGATGAAGGCTGACTTCCTGTTACCTTCCATCTGGAAGTCCGAAAGTGATTAGGCAGTGTGGGGTTAGCATTTTGTCAGGATAATGCCATGCTTCATTTTTTGGTTTTTAATTTTCCTGGCGTACATTCAGCTGGAGTTAACAGCATATTAATTTCCTTAGTGGAGAACATCGGCTTTATTACAGGAATCTGCCCTGGAGCTTTCTGAGTGGCACTGATTTCTCTTCCGTGTGCGCGCGTGTGGTCGCACGTGTGTGTGTGTGGCCTAGATTATAATTTTTATGTCTTTGTTTGTTTGTTTGTTTTTCCAGTTTGCATTTGGGAATGATAAGAGTGAATAATCGAAGGCTATTACTGGTATAGAAGGGAAGAGATTTGCTGTACCTTCCTTGTGGTTTTGCTTCTCTTAAAGATACAGTTATATCGGTAGGATTCACGAAGATCCAAGTCACTGGGAAAGGACTCAGCCTACTTTGTAGGCTCTCCTTAGGGCCTGAAGATGCTGGGGAATTGCAGGAGCACTCAAACATTAGCTGGGAAAGACATAGAGGGAAAAGTCCATTTTGCTTTGATTTTTATCAGAACTGGGAAATGCTACTGGAAAAGGAATTTCCTTATCCTATGCTTAATCCTGAACCCTCTTATTCCTTCTCTTGGTATTAGCTATTTTAATTTTAATCTAAAATACCCCCCCCCCAAAAAAGAAAACAAACCAGAGCACGTTCCTCCTACACCAGGATGTGAGAATTTAACTTTTTCTTTTCTTTGTGAATATTATTTGGTTTACCAAGTCACTGGCAGTAAAGCTCTTTGTTTTCCAACAGAAAAATACATTTCGCAAAAGAAGACTATTTACCTGAGAGTCCCCTCCTCCCCCAGAATTGAAGTTCCCCACACCATTGAAAAAATTGTGAATTGAAGGAATCATTTCAGTATTTTGAAATGTTACTACATGTATTTTATTAATCCCATTATTAAGAAAATCTACTGCATTTGTTCTTATCAGTATCATTTCCTACATGGCTTGTCCATTGATGGAATTTTATTTTTATTTATTTTTGAGATTTTTTTTTTTTTTAAGTCCTCTTTACACCCAGCATGGGGCTCGGACTCACAACCCTGAGATCAAGAGTTGCATGCTCTACTGACTGAGTCAGCCAGGTGCCCCTATTGATGGAATTTTAAAAACCAGTTATTAATTTCTTCAGTAAATTTAAAACTGCAGAAAAGTTATTATTGATTTTCTTGACAGATAGAATTGCCAGCAAGACTGTTCCCTCCCACCTTGCTCTCTCTTTCCACCACCTTCCTCACTCTCTTCAGTTAGAGGGAAGTTCTCAGATTCAGAATTTAAGTTTTTATAACAGATACACTTGTAGTTGTTATATATATGTATTTATAAGTGTTTGTGTGTGTGTGTACATATGTACCTGTATTCCTGTCTATCCATTTATTGCTGGACTGCATAATTTAAGCAGATTTCACAATACAGGGCAGCAACTCAAGGAATGATTTCTTACCAAATTCATTCTAATATCCCAAATGCCCTAAAGATAATAGTGATATTGAAGAGAAAAATGACACCAGGACTCAGAGCTGACCCCTGACCCTTGGAGGATTTGGTTCATTTCTGCAGAGATCAGTTAAATATCTGATAAGTGGAAGGCAGTGTGTAAGAGTTTATGTCAATTTATGTATATATTAAAATTCTGAGTGAGGCAAGACTATTTTGTGTTATATCCTCTCTGATTTTTAGATTTCTTCCCAAGTTTGGGTCACTGCAGAGATTAGTATTTTTTAGTGATTTTTAAAAAACAATTTTTGCCTGTAGAACAATACAGAAAGTTAAGCTGCCCAATAACCTGATGGTTGTTTTGCTGATATTTTTTTTCTTTTCCTGATTTCCCTGTGTTCTGTTTGGTGAGGTTTTCTTTCCATTAAGAAGTGGTGATCAGGTCATCCAGTAGGTATCTGTCTACATGTATATAAGGTGTTAGAGAAAACACAAAGAAACATCTAACTTTCTGTCTTCCCTCTTCAAAGGAATTACAATCTAGTCAAGAAATTATGACATACACCCTGGCAAAGGTAATTTATCTCCTGTCCACCTATGGAAGAATATTATTGAACCCTCAAACAGATGGGAAAATCCTGCTGAACTAAAATAAAGTGTTCCGTTCTAACATTCTGTAATAGAGTAAAATGTATCTGAAAATCTGAAACCCTAAATCTTTCAGATACCCTTATAAACAATGAGCCAAGAGCCACTAGAAGCAAATCAAGTCATCATAACAGTGTAAGGCAATAATGAAAAGATGTCACAGGGTTTACTACATTAGATATTGCCCAGTAAATTGTAGTGGCTTTCACAGTTCAGAAGCAGGGTTGTTTGTTTCTTTCTGTTACTCTGTACTCATCGTGATAAGTGTAGTCACCATCTGTCACCGTATGACATTACTATACTATTATTGACTATATTCCCTATGCTGTACTTTTCATCTCTGTGGCTTATTTATTTTATAATTGGAAGTTTGTGTGTCTTAATCCCCTTTATTCCACACATTCTCCGGCTACCTCACCTCTGGCAACCACCAGTTTCTTCTCTGTATTGAAGAGTCTGTTTTTTGTTTGTTTATTTGTTTTGTTTTTTAGATTCCACATATAAATGAAATCATATAGTATTTGTCTTTCTCTGTTTGACTTATCTCACTTAGCATAATACTCTCTAGTTCCATCCATGTTGTTGCAAATGGCAAGAGTGCATTCTTTTTTCATGGCTGAGTAATATTCCATTATATATTTATTTTACACACACACCCCCCACAGCTTTTTTTATCCATGTATCTATTGATGGACACTTGGGTTGCTTCCATATCTTGGCTTTTGTAAATAATGCTGCAATATACATAGGGGTGCACATATCTTTTCAGTGGGGATGATTTTATTTCTTTTTTGAAAATGGTTCAATTCATGTTGATGCAGAGATCGATGCTACTGAATTCTTCCATTTTGTACTTTGAGAATTATTTTTGCCAGGTGGTATTTCTGATAGGGAACTAAATCTTTGGTTGCATTTGAGTGGATAAATGAGCATCTGACATTATTTTGAAGTCGTGCTGATGAGTTAGCCTTTAAATGTTGCCTTTGCAAGCACTCCTTTATTGGGAATTTTTTGATTTGGAAGATGACTTCCTACACTTACCCCCTTTGTCTCCAGCAGTGACTTGAGCCCAGTGTCTCTGGGTAAAGTGTCTGAAGTCCTTAACAGCTCTGAGTGGTTTTCTTCAGTCTTTGTGAGTACCTTGGAGTGAAACTAACCCCAAGTCCAAGGGGTCTTGTAGATTTTTTTTCTTTCTATAAACATGTTTACTCTTCAGTTAAGCTGTCATTGATTCGTATATATAGCATTTAAACATGAATTCTTCAGGCTTACCTATTTTCTTGTTACAAGCTGGAGAAGCTGAAAAGTGCTCGATTTATTTTGTCTTTCTCAGGCTGGAGAAGCCTGTATAATAGTGCGGTTTGCGTTGAGCCCCAACACTCTTTCCTTTGCTCACTGAGCTTCATCGGGCTGTTTCCTTCTAACAAATGTTGAGTTTTGGTTGGGCAGCGGGCTTGTACATTTTAATTACCATACCCAGTGAAAACTGGTAAAAATCTTTTTCATGTTTATATTTTCACTACCACTTAAGATAAGTGGTTTTTATCATTTTCTTTATTTCTGTGTTTTTTACATGGCGTGAGTAGAACGGCATGGCTAAGGGATATTATTTACGAAATGTCACTGGGACTTGTTTTCTGAAGTAAATTGCCATCTTACATGTCATAGCTTGTTTGTGTTTTAACTGTTTCTGAATTGGGAAGGAGCTACTATTAAGGAATTGTTTGTAGCATGTTTTAGATGTTTACTCTTAAAGGGTTCAAATAATACAGAACCCATCTATATGTAAATGAATTTAGACTTTTCCCTGTAGTGTTTGTTAGTATTTGCTAAATCTTCCCAGGCTGTTGCTTGCTAGATTTGCTTCATAAAGTCTTTATCCCTTACAATTATCTTTGACCTAATTCACTTTATCATATCAACACAGATTTGTGTTTATATAATTCTCTTAGGTGATTAAAAACAGATATGGGAAGTTAAATGTCCTTAGACCGACAGTGGGCTAAACTTTTCTTCCCTCACTCCATTTCGATCATGTGTGTCCTATTTTAAAGAAGTAATATGTGCTTTCCAAAATGGCATTTTGGTGTGAGATAAGAATAGATTTTCCGGTGTCCCAATAGCATTTTGATGATTTCTTTACAAAAAGTCTGTCATGGGTTTCCATAAAGTAAGTTTAAAAAAGTCAGATCTGTTTCTATATTTTAAATATAACTTGATTTAAAAAAAAAAAATCTATTCTTATGTAACATTTTGGAAACATGCATTTTGGGTAAAGTGCTTTTTATTTTGGGGAGAGTTTATTATAGCACTATTATTCAAGTAAAGAAATGATATGCCAGTACTTCTTCTGACCCTATATATAGATATTTGGAATAACGAAGGTAAATATTTTCCCGCAAATTCAATGGAAATATTCAAAATTCTTACATCATTGCAGCTCCCTATAACTACTGGCAAAATTGAGGTTAGATGACACATATTTGTCAAGGACTCAATTATTATGGTTACCTGATTTTTTTTTAAGCAATGTTTGGTAGGCTAGGAGCAACAGTATTGTGCATAGCAGGATTGCTTGGGTTGGGGGGGTTGTCAGTGAGGTGGCCCTTTGTGGCCCTGCCTCCCACCGTGAGGCCCCCTTCTTGCATGCTCCTTTGTGTTTTACATGTGTCTCTTCACCATTTTAATAATTTGTTTAGCTGCTTTCTTCCTCCTGTGGTGAGTAAAAAAGTTACTCGCTTACGTTGCTTTCTATTCTTGCTTCCCAGACCCTTCCCATGTTCAAGAACTAATGTTCCCACCTTTTCCAGCAGGCGCTTTAGTGTCTCTGGGAAATCATTTTATAATTATGTCCCTCATGTCTTGTTGCACTCACCATAAGCACGAAACTGCACTTGGGTTCTTGGCCTATTCTGTGTCTCCTTTTCCTAGTGCTCTGAAGTTCTGAACCCCGGCAGCTCTTCTCTTCCATTTTCTGAACCAAGAGTTCTGAATGGACTTGTACAGGGGAGCCTGGCTTTCTGTCTCTCACCAGAGTTTCCTTTTCTTAGATGGCTTCCTAGGGTCTCCAGATTCATTCCTTTTGTCTTTTTGAAACCAGCCACTGAAACTGGGATAGACAACGTGAAACAGGTTTTCTGATCTTATGAATGGCAGGTGTAGGGAGTGGGACTGTGCTGAGCAATCAGGATCATCCAAAACTGTCAGGGAAAAGGATGAATTGCCACCTGTAAGCTCTACTTGTGTGTGTGCTGAATTCCAGAAGTTGTTAATAACAGGGGAGAGGGCGAGGTTTAAGTACACTGTAAGGGTCAAGATACACTTAAAATAAGAAATAAACAGGCACCTGGACTCTATAAATAAATATGATTATCATGAATTAATGGCATTAGCAGCATGAATAACACAGATTTTAATTACCATACCCAGTGAAAACTGGTAAAAATCTTTTTCATGTTTATATTTTCACTACCACTTAAGATACAGATTCATTAAACAAATTTGTCTTTCCATATAGTATGAACAATATTGACTTGAAGTATAGTGCCCTGCCTGATTTAAAATTATGTAGAAATATCGACTGAGCCAAGCTCTCTATTGGGATATGCAAACAACTCATGTTCTTGATCACCTCTGGAGAAACAACAGTGACAGATGAAGCCAGGAGATCTAAGGAAATTTGTGCTGTTAATGCTACAAAAAGAATCTTGACTGATGGGCGTTTGATTCATCTTCCCTTCTTTGAATTTGTAACCTTGAGTCTATTCTAACATCATGATAGGAATGCAAAGAATAAGAGTTTGTGATAACTTCTACTTTTAATTTGCTTTCTATTCTATTCTAATACATTCTATTGTATTTGCTTTCCACATTTAACCTGTGGAGCAAGCAGGGCAAGTATTATTAATATTATCTTATATTTGACAGAGGAAGACCCTGCTCAGAAGAGATGAGTGAACTCCCCAAGGCCATGCTGTCAGGTCTAGAGTCCCATGCTTTCTGATGCTGAGCCCAGGGCTTTGTCACAATTGTGGGGGGATGAGTTGGGCCAGTAAGAGTTGGTTTTTCTCTCTGGCTGTGGTTTACTGCTCCTGTTTGAGAGACTCAGATTGTGAAATTTCTCTCATATCGGTAGTTTGGTTTGGAAATGCCATTTGATAGCATTTTTTGTTTGTTTGTTTGTTTTGCTTTCTCTTGTGAATTCCCTTGAGAAGGGGATGCTGACTTTGCTGGTGAGAGGTAAATCTCTGGACTCCATTCAGTGTGTTAAAAAAAAAATCCCTTCTTTTCCTTCCCCCTCTGCCTTTTGCCCTTCTTTTGGAATATACTTTGAGCAAAATGTACTGATTGCTAGGATACTGTAGTGCCACTTAACCCCTGTTTCGGAGGGCTGGTCAAATGAGCCCATCCATACCACTCAAATGACATGGGTGAGGTTGGGTATCATCTCTAGGTTTCTGTCTTATGGGACCAGATGCTCCTCTCTAAAGACTGTAAATCTAGCCCGATAAACAAGTCATCTTGAGTATGCTGTGCTTCTGTCCTGGGGAGGAAAGCCTACTCAAGAATTTATGTTTTAAACTTTAATAATATGGTACTCTTCTTTCCCAGATTTAGCATCATTCAGTGAGAGAAACTAGTGCATTATTAGTTTTTCTAATGAGAAAGCACGTTGAAGAGGAGACCTGTGCCTCTGGTATAGAGAGAAGCCATAGTCCTGGAAGTTATCAGGCATGAAGTTACTAAATCCTCCCTTTCTGAAGTTGGTATTTATCAGGAAGAAAAGGTTTTTGCCACTTTTCTTATGGTAAGGAGCGTAGCTCCCACTTGTGTTAGTGTGTCTGATTCTCACATCTGGGAGTAGGTGCCTGCCTTAATCATTTGCTTTGTAACTTATGCTTGAAATTGTGTCTCATCTTTGACTATTCTTTCTACACGAATTAGTCATTTCAATAAAAAGTCTGTTCCCATATTATGTAATTCCAATTCTTGAGCTTTTTAAAACTTAGGGGTTTTTATTCTTTGCTAACATAGCCATACGTCATGAGCATCTTGACCTCCGAACCCTTTTGCGGTCATCCCATTTGGTTTTCATTGTTTTTTGCTTTGGACATTGAAATAACCTCTTGTCTGTTCTCTGCCAGTAATCTTAAATAAAGTGTTGTGCATATATTTAGAAGATTGAATTGCTCTCCTGATTAAAAACCTGTGATTTTTCAATAGGCCAGAGGTTCTTAAATTTCAGTCACTGGACCGGCAACATGGACATCCCTAGGATCTTGTTAGAAATGTGATTCTCAGACCCCACCCTAGACCGAGTGAATCAGAAATCTCTGTTTTCTGAAGCCTTCTGGCGAGTCTGATACACCCTACAGTCTGAGAACGACTGCGTGGGCAGTGGGACAAAGCCCATGTTCCTTACCAGGCACGTAGGGCCTTTGACAAGCTCATGCCTCAGTAGCTCCTGCTTCAAGCTTTGTCTTCATCACCCACTTGCCCCAACTGTCACTGTTCTAGACTTCTTGTCATTTTCAGCACATGACATACACTTCCATGCCCTGTACTTTGCTCAGCTGTTCTGACTTATCAAGAATGTTCTTGCCCTCCCCCGACCCCCAGGCCTGGTGAATTCCTACCAGTGCAAGCAGTGCATATGCAAAATGTAGTGGAACGCGTATGAGCAGGCTTGATTTAAAATCTGTCTACTGTCATTTACTAGATGTGTGTCCACTTTTAGCCTGGTTTTTCTTATCTAATAATAGTGATAATGATACCTTAGCATCGTTGTGAGACTGAACAAGATATTCTGTATAAAACACCTATCATATATTCTCTAAGGGAGGGTTCAATATAATTTTTTTGAGGCGAAATTTACAGTACATAAAATTAGCCATTTGAAAGTACGCAGCTTAGTGGCTTTCCATACATTCACAGTCCTGAGCAATTACCACCTCTATCTAGTTCCCAAACATTTCAGCACCTCCCAGAGAAGACCCTGTACCCATTAAGCAGTCTCTACCTCTCTCCCTTCTTTCTTCAGTGTTACTTTTTTTTACTTTTACATGGTCTTTTCACATGATATGTCAGGAGATGCTTATCAGCATATCCATATTTGATTTTCTAGACAGAGTGCTTATTCCATGTAGTATGTGTACAGTTTGCATTTTAATTATGATAAATTGAAATGACGAGTATCTAAATCAGACTACAAAACATGGTTAATTTTTGCCAAATGAAATTAGTATATGTTGTACAGTCATTATAATTATTTTTGTGATTTCCTGCAGTGTCTGTGTTATCTTTACTTTAGCAGGATTCCTTTTTTTTTTTTTTTTAAAGATTTTATTTATTTATTCATGAGAGACAGAGTGAGAGAGAAAGGCAGAGGGAGAAGCAGGCTCCCAAGGAGCAGGGAGCCCGATGCGGGACTCGATCCCAGGACCCTGAGATCATGACCTGAGCCGAAGGCAGACGCTTAACCAGCTGAGCCACCCAGGCACCCTAGCAGGACTCCTTTTGAGAGAATGGATACACACAACCATTTCAGTGTTCAATTACGTAATAGCAATATGGTTATTATTCTGGATAGTTTCCTTACTCTACCTAGTTATTTATACAAACCTAACTGTTGTGATGCAACAATGGAATGTAACTTTCTTTATTGGACCCCCTCTCTTTCACCTTCTGGATCTTAGGTTTTTAAGCCCTCAAAATAATGTTTAACCCTTGTAAAGGATGTTGTATTTTGTGTCACTTTTATTTTATTTTTATTTTATTTTATTTGAGAGAGAGAAGGCGCATGTGAGCCGGGGGTTGGGGAGGGGTGGAGGAAGAGGGAGAGAGAGAATCTTCAGCAGGCTTCATGCCCAGCTCGAAGCCTGATGTGGGGCTTGATCTCACAACCCTAAGATCATGACCTGAGCTGAAATCAAGAGTTGGATGCTTAACCAACTGAGCCACCCAGATGCCCCTATATGTCACATTTAATCTTCATCCCCAGATGATATTACAACAATAAAACTTAGTCTTTTTTCTTTTTGTAACATTAAAACACATCTTCAGTTCTAAATTTAGAACTTTGAAACTAACAACTTCTTTTTTTTTTTTTTCTTTAAAGATTTCATTTATTTGACAGAGAGAGACACAGCGGGAGAGGGAACACAAGCAGGGAGAATGGGAGAGGGAAAAGCAGGCTTCCCGCGGAGCAGTGAGCCCAATGCGGGGCTTGATCCTAGGACCCTGGGGTCATGACATGAGCCAAAGGCAGACGTTTAACGACTGAGGCACTCAGGCGCCCTAAAACTAATAACTTCTAAAAAGCATTATCTAATTAATGTTGATTTCATTTTCTAATGACATGGTACAAGTCCAATTTAACCCTAATATTTTATATGCAGAACATACTTTCATTCCAAATGACTAAATTAGTGTTACCACCTCAAAGGACACTTGATTTCAGTTTAGAAGTATTAATTGTAATAAGGAATTAACAGCCTGAGGTTCTTAAATTTCAGTCACTGGACCGGCAGTTTCTACACGGCTTCTTCCTGTACCAGTTTAGAAATGACTTAGGAGTTAGTAATATGGTGTGGGGGTGGGAATGGGAGTTTTTCAAGTCGGAACACTGGTGCTCATTAGCATATTTCAAACTAGAATGCTGTTTTGTTTCAGATAGATTTATTACACTGTCTTTCTCTCCAATTCACTGCAGTGTGTGAAGGCTCAGTTGGAACAAACAAAAGAGATATATAACCCTTGAACCAATTAGCATAGCTTACAATGTTCTTAATAGGCTTATCTACTGTATATGGGACTTGGGAAAGTGACTTAACTTTTATGCTTCCTCGATCTCTAGGGAAGGGTTTCAGCCTTAGCTGCTTTATACCCACAATGTAAACTTCACATATTTGGTTTTCTGCTCTCTGATAGAAAACCTTCTTTACAATTTGATAGCTCCAGGGTGCCCTAGTCACTCACTTGCGGCTATTGAGTTATTTGCACAGGTTCTGTTGATGTGTGAGAAGAGAGCACATGTGACTTGGTCCTGGGGCGACTCGCTGCCCTCCGCCAGCATATGGGACAGGGCACAGGGCTGCAATTTGTTCAGCTAGTGCCGACTCCTGGGGCGCGCCCCTTCTTTCTGACTCCTCCCTTTAGTCTTTGTCCTCACTCTTTTTCCTGCTTGTTATTGAGCTTGGGTCCCTCTTTTGTCCTTGAAAGGTATAAATGATGCCCATTTCCCTCTTCCACTACATCTACCCACCCGTACACAAAAAGGGTTCTGTTGGAGGAAATAAATTGGGTATATTGTTAGTGACTTTTATTTCCGAGAACAGGCCAAGGGGTGCTGTACTCACGTAGAGCATGTTGATACCAAAGACAGGTGGCGGGCTGTACCTCTTGTGAATTTTGCTTTTTGCGTTTTAAGTTAAAAGCGTCTTACAGTTTTATTTTGTCTTACATCAAAAGAGATATTTGTACTCCTGCTTTCCTTTTGTAAAGGCTTCTATTATAAAGACAGGAAAATGATAATCCAATTACCGCAATACGTGATACTCCAATTCGGTAAGGTACACTGAACCAGCTCTTGCAAGTATCTTTGTTAAGAGGTTGAGTGGGAAGCCACAGAGACTTGCCTTGGTTGTTGACAGTTTGACATTAGGCGTGTTACTTAACTACTCTGTGTCAGTTTCTCCATCTGCCAAAGAAAGAGACAGTAATCGATCACAGGATCCTTGTGAATAGTCATACAAAGCTACTGGTAAGTCTCTGCTTTGTAGTAAGTGTTCAAGAGTAGGTAGGTAGCAGTGATGCTGATAGAAACCTTTTTAGAAGATAGAGACAAGGAGCCTGGATCCTAACAGATGTAAGGCTACGTGGAATAGCTCATTAAGGACGCTCTTGACCGAGAAGAAGTTGAGAAAACTGTATATGGTAAGGCAGCCTGTTCCTTCCATAAATTCTATATACTACAGAAAACTCTCACTCACATCTTGATATCCTGATGCCATATTGGCCTTGTATTTGTATCTGAGGGGTAGAGATTGGGTGCCTTAAAAAAATGTTGGTTTTCACAGGTTTATAGTTGGAAGCACGATCAGATAATTTATACTGTTTTCCCCCTCTTATGTCATAGATTTAGGTTGATATATTATCAGCAATTTTGGCCTTTCAGAGATACCAAGAAGTGTTAGAATTCTGATGTGTTCTGAACACCAGAATCTTAAACCACATATGCCAACCACATAGAAGACACACAGTAGTGTATCTGTGATGAGGATGAGCGCCTCCTGTGGGCCTTTGGAGTTGCTGGATTTTAGTGAGAGTGGAGGGGAAGTGTTCTTGGAGGAAACTATGTTTGTAGCCAAGGTGACTGGCCAGATTCTCTGTGACTCTGTATTTCAGTGAAGGCATTGAACACTATGGGAGTGGGGCTGGGGGGTGAGGAATAGAACTTGTTACTAAGGTATCTTGAAACAAGGCTGAAGAATGATTTTATTTGCTGTAAAAAATAAGTTTTACAATAGACCGACAGCAGCTGAAGGCTCTGGTGGTAAATTGAACCCTTTGGCTTCTGGATTTACTGGAGAAACAATTTCTGGGAAAGCTAGTAGGCTTTGTCCTAACACATATAATAACTAATTATTTCTGGTCCTTTACATGTATTTTAACTTACTCAACAGCCTCCTTTATCTTTTGGTGAAAAGAATTGATAAAAATAACTTCAGCCTACTCCAGCAGTTTTATTTAAGTAGTTGGTCTAAGAATAACTTTGGTAGGGTGGCGAGTTTAGGGGGGAAAAATATATATATATAGATATATATATAGATATATATGTATATTCTGCATAGCATATTTAATAAAGTACTAAGTAAGAGATATATTAAATTTAATGTATTTTTCTGAAGTTAGGCATAATCCTGTATATCCTAAAAAATATTTTAAGACCTTATATTTGTAATCTGTGCAAACATTGGAGAGTAGACTTTAAAAAAGAAGTGGCAAAGAATTTTAAAGGAGGAGTATACATTTAGTTGAGAAGGCAAACTTGATTTTGTGAGGAAAGGTGATAAATCTATTTGTGTTTAATTTTGAGTCTACAGTAACCACATGATTTAGCTTTCCTTTTTGTCTTTTAATAGGACCATGTTAATGCAGTATATTGAATAATGCAGTATTATTTGAAAAATATGGCCATTTCATGAGTTAGAGCCAAGGGGATGGGAAAGTGCATGGGGTATTTGAAATCTCACAGCCTTCCAGGACCCTTTCAAGTCCTGAGGAGTCGTTGTGTTCCTTTACTATAGCACAGTGGGGCGACGAAATCAAACAGGCCTCGGTTTGAGCCTTTGCTTCTTAGTAGCCATGCAACCTTGACAGATATGATTAACCTCCAAGAACCTCGGGGTTCTTATTTGTTAACTGGCCATCATGGTACCTGACACAAATAAATCACTGGAGAAGAAAGTTTTACCCGCTTCTCTATTAGATGGTATATTTGAAAGCACTTTGCAGAGTATTTAGCATTTTAGTGGGTGCTTAATACGTGTAGCTGTATAGATGTATGTTGAATTTATTTAGTCTCTTACCTTTTCCTGTCTGTCCCTCCACCCATACATACCGTTAATGTAGCCAAATATTTATAATAACTAAGAATATGCATTCTATTTGATTGTCAAATATTTTGTTACTCAGAAATAGAAAACAGCTCGAAGGCATGGAAGGAGTCCTGCTCTTGTGGTCTCCTGCCCTGTGGTAGGGGTTCTCTGGCTGACCTCAGGATGATTCCTCCATCCTGAGGTTCCAATGATCATTGGGAAATGTTCTGCAAATTCATGTTGGGGCTTACATCAGGGGTGCCCCGCTGCTCAAAGCCATGCTAAACCTAGATGGGCCACCGAGCATCAGTTTCAACATTTCCGTCAGAGGCCTTTTCGGAGGTTGTGAGTAGCCTCCTCAGCAGCCTCCTTGGCTGAACCTTGGTTGGAACTTCTGCCCAAGCACCTTTCCTCCCAGGCCAGTTCTGTTAAGAAGCAGAGTGGTCTAACGACCAAGAGCAGGTCACCTTGGGGGTCTGGGAAGCAAGTGCTGGTTCTGCAACTTAGCAGCCATGAGCTATGTATGACCTTGAGCAAGTTCCTTAACTCCTTGAAGCCTCAGTTTCCTCTCCTGTAAAGTGGGCATATGAAGTGTCTGCCTTATGCTTTTGTAAAATTCCATTTAAATTATCATATGAGTAGATATAAGCAGCTCAAAATAAAAGTTAACGATAATATTAAACCATTTTAAGGTAATGTCTATGTCACACAAGGCTAAATGTTGGTTGGTTGGTGCTACTATGATTTATGTCACCAGAGTACCCAAAATAATAGTTTGTAGTTGTCTTTCAAACTGAAACTGTTTATACCGTATCATTTATACTTTATAGAGTTTGTTATTTTCCCTGCCTTGTTTTCTGCAACACTGATTGCCATTTTTATAACACTATAGATGTTCTGCAAATGATTTGGCATTTTTATATCATTGGAAAATAATTTGTTGAAATATTATATTTTATATGGCCTAGGTGCTACTGTAAGGTTTTGTATTGCTAATTATAATTTCAAGAAAAAGGTAGGGGGCTATCATCTCACTCATTTCTTTTTTCATTTTTTTACTCACGAAGGCAATCCTTATACTTCTATAATATAATAAATCTGAGAGTCACTCTTACATACTTCAGAAGAATAAGTCTTCTTGTTGTTAAAGTGAATAGATTGGCTGAATTTCTCATAGAAATGACCCTGTGGTATCCTGATTTGTGGTCTTTTTAGGAAGTGCTAGCTATTTTCTTCAAGTATCATAATATATATTGGTTGCTGTGTGAAATAAGGTCTAGGCAGATAAAAAAAAAGTCATGTCAAAAGCATATGTAAAAACATAGCTCAGTGCCTCTCTTTCCACATTCTGTGAATTATATAGTAAATCAGTTTCTAAGATAATAGGCTGTAGTTCATCAGCCTTTGAATTATCTGACAGTGGCTTGCTGGCTTATTCATATATTCATGGCATATTTTTGAGGGATTTTAGGTAGATAGGACCAGGAAATATTAAGTCATTTTAGGCTCATGTGGGAATTTTGGATCATGTGATTTGTATAAAATGCTGTGAAGCTTATAATTCCTAGGTACCATGGATGTCTCTAAATTTTTGTTTGCAGAGCAGTTTTTTTAAATAGTTCTTTTTAACATAACTGATCCCATTTTTTAAAATCAAAGTTGTAAAGGCTTGCTACTTAGAGAAATTGTGACTAAGGAATAGCTGGAGGTAGAGAAAATATGTATTTGAGACAAATCCAAGCAATGATGGTATTTGCAGGGAAAAAAATTTGCTTTCGAGAGCAGTTATCTTACTTGACGCATTGAGAAAAGCCCATGTTACATTTGTAACTCCAACAAAAAATATCATTCCTCCCCTTTACAACATAAAGTCATTCCCTTCTGCCAGCCTGTGTATCATTCCCCAGAAACTCTAGAAAATATTTTCATGGGAGAATTACTACCAGAGAATTTTATAATTTTAAAACTTACCTAGAATCATTACACTTTTGATAACACTGATGGAAAATATACTCAGTGATGAAAAATGTACTCAGTCCTGCAAACCAGAGGTCAGATTATTACAGACTGGTGGTATAAAGGTCTTCCTTGATGGGGACTCACTTAGCTTGTTTGCTTCCAGACTCCCTGCTGCGGGAGGAAAGGCTGTGCCCTCCTCTTGCCCAGAGATGAGAAGTGAGCTTTATATACTAAAGAAGCATTTTCGAGCGAATAAGTGCAGAGGCTCGATAGGAATATGGGAGAATAGAAATACTTGCTGCTGTGGCCTCATGTCTTTTAAGACTTTGGAAAGAGGTGGAATAGTTTGGTAGGGCTGCCATAATGAAACACCCCAAGCTTAAGAAGGTGTAGAAAGCAGAAATGTATTGTCTCCCCGTTCTGGAGGTAGAGGTCTGAAATCAGAGTATCAGCAGGGTTGGGTTCTTCTGAATGCTGAGAGGAAAGGATCTGTTCATCACTCTCCCCTAGTTTCTGGTGTTTTGCCAGCAGTCTGTGGCATTCCTTGGCTTTAGAAACATCCCCCTGATCTCTGCTTTCGTTTCCCATGGCAGTCTTTCTCTCTGTGTGACTGTGTCCAAATTTCCCTTCTTTATAAGGACACCAGTCACATTGGATTACAGCCTACCCTTGTGACCTCATTTGAACTTGATTATCTCTGTAAAGATCCTGTCTTCAAACAAGGTCACCTTTGGAGGGACTGGGGATTAGGACTCTACATACCTTTTATGGGAGAACGCAGCATTACCTTAATAAGAGTCTTGCCGGTAAACCCCTGAGAGTTGCTTGCTGGAGCATTGTGGCAATGAGGGACATGAAGAAGCATAATGGTGAGTTTTAACCGACACACATGTCGGCAGTTAGGCTTGCTTTATTGTTAAGAGTCTTAGGCCCACAGGCATACACCTAACTATTCAACCTCACTGATGAATCTACCGATTGTGATCAACTCCATTGCTGTGATTAATACTCTTAGAACAATTAATTGGGCTCAGATGTCTTGCTCGCTTGCTTTTATGAGTAAATAAATAGAATATCTTTTGCACACACACGTGCGCACGGATGCGCACGGAGTCCCAGGCCAAGTCAAGTTTCCCGGCCTTTTGTGAGACATAGACAGAAATAAGTAATAAAATAATAATGATAAATCATAAAGCAAGTAAACAAAAACCCTGGCTCTAGTAGCTATGTGTGACCTTGGGCAAATTCCTTAATCTCTTTAGCCTCAGTTTCTAAATCTGTAAACTGAAGGTAATAATAGTATCTTCCTCATAGAGGATTGCTTCCAGATGAAATGAGATAATACTCTGAAAGCTCCAAGTACAGCGCCTCGCCTGTGGTCCCAGCACACTAAATGAAGGTGAAGGAGAAGGCAGAAAGGCCGCTGCTCCTGTGGATATCAGACCTCGGGAAGCAGGCATTTCCTAGAGCTCAGGGAAACATCTGGCTCCCCACCTTGCAGGGCTTTTCGCCTGTGTCTGTTGCAGTCCCCCACTCTGCCAGGCTTTCTGCTCTCTTCAGCTCTGGGTACTTGATCTCCACACTTGGCACCCAGCTGGACATCAGGCTTCTTTCCTCTCTTTCAAGTTTCATTCATTGTGTTTTCAGAGCAAGGCTCATATTTTTGTCATTAAAGCAGATTATTGGAGGAAAAGGAGGGGGAAAAGTATAGACAGAGTTTACTTAAGCTTCTAAGTAATAAATACTAGTCAGTAACCACCCCCAGCACCCAAATTCTAATAGTTTTAGTGTTCCCACACTATGAACTTGGAAATGTATGATTTATTCACACTGAGGAAATAATCAAGATGTCATGTCCACACTTTTTGCAGGGGTAGGGAGAAAACAGGGTTTGTCCTTGTTGATTTTTAACTGGTAGAGTCAAATCTTACACAAGCACATTTTTCCTGTTAGCATTTACTTGGAAATATGGAATGTGTTTGTGTGTGGCTTAGAGCTGTCCCTGTTGGTTGTAGATCATTTTTAAACAACAAAGAGGGGGTTAAATCAGAAACACACATTGGCATGCTTAGAAGGCGTGTTAATGGAAGTTCAGGGAACCAGGCTATATTTTTGTAATTTTTATGTATTTTTTATCGACCATATTTATTTTTAAACTTTTTAAAGGGGAGGCAAGGGTTTTGACAACTTCCAAAATATTTGACCATCATTTTTTAAGAATCTCCAATTTGTGAGGCTGTATGTATGAGGTGGGGATGAGGAAAGCTTCCAATGTAATAAGGGACATAAGGCAGTAGACTGAAGTCGTTTGAAGGAAAAGAACGGATTCCCAATTGGGGAATTCAAGGAAATTTTTTTTAGTTTTCTTCCTTGAAGGATGAAACTGATCTGGCAAAGAAAAATAGGATGAAGAGGAAGAAAATTCTGAGCAAAAGGCGTGACATATACAAAAGTAAGTGCCTGGTTTGATGAATAAAGTTGAGAGATAATGCTGGAAAAGCTGAATGAGAATGGATTGTGGAAGATCAGAATTGGCAGGCTCAGGGGTGTAGATCCCAAGGTAAGGGAATAGGAGCAACCACTCTGAGCAGGTTCTGCCATGGGGAGGCTAGTCTGATAGTGTAAGATAGTTAGAGAAGATGGTCTGAGAGTCTTTAAGGAGTCTTTAAGGAGTCTTTAAGGAGCTTCTCTAGTATTCCTAGTGTGTAGATACGAGGGCCTGAATGTCGTTAATGGAGGCTGGAATGTGGAGAGAGTGACAACATGTGTGAAATAACATGTGTAAAAGTATTGTTAATGAGACTTGATGCAGGTTAGAATATGAGAAGGAATCAAAGATGGCCCCAGGGTTGTGATCCAGAGTTTCTGGGAAAACTGGGTACCATTAGTACACGTAAGGAATATAGGAAGAAGATGTTAAAGTTTGGGTATGTTGAGTTTGAGTGGTTAGGATAACATCATGACATCCAGTTGGCTATACCTAATAAGGCAAGTGGAAATATGAAAGAGACTTGGTTGTTATAACAAATGTTGGACTCGTTAAGAAAATTAATTCACCAACCCTTTACTGAGGGTCTATATTGTGCTACTTTGGGGACTGTAGAGATGAATGATATGGTTCCTATCTTTGAAGCCTATGGAGTCTAGTGGGGGAGACAGAGGAGTAACAGAAATTATAATTCAGCCATTATAGTATATGAACAAAGTCTGGGTCGAGGGTGGAGGCATGTAGAGGGAGTGGGAAAAGCTAGAGGAATTGGAAGGGAGTCTTTAATTTTGTGCAGCTGAGTTAAAGATTGTCGGATAACAGCAACCTAAGTGGTTCACAAATGATAAAGGATTCAGAAGATTCAGTGTCCTTTACTATTTCTGTCAACAGTATTTTTTTTTTAAAGGAAAGAAGAAATGATTCAATTAGTCACACAAGTACAGTAACACTTAAAATTATTTAAGTCAAGTGGTTAGGAGTTACGATGATGACTTTCCATGGCAGCTGTAGTTGTTTCTCCTCAACTTGCCCACAAGGGCCAAATAAATACTCAAATGATAGTATTTGGCATTTCTATTTATTTCATTTCCCAGGGGGAGAAGAATATAGAATGTGGATAGATGTACACATCATTCTTCAATACATGGATTGTGTACATGTTTTATCCACTCTTAGAAAATCTACTCCTAACTTTATGACACCTAACACAGAACCCTGTTCGGTCGAAAACAGGAATTTAGTTGGTATGATTGATTGTTTGAAGCGAACAGGAAAGGGAATGTAGATCCTCCAAATTCTCAATAATTGACAGGAATATTCAGAAATATTCTAGGATACAAATGTGCTGCCTCACTCCACATAGTATTTGTAAACCTATGAACTAGACATATAAGGAAGTGATTGTATTCATTGCCAAATGATTTTTCTCTTTATAAGGATTCACCTAGGGTTCCTTTAATTAGGTAGTCTAGCCAGTGCATTTGAGTGTTAGTTTCCAGACCATTAACTCTTTGACAGAAGACTGGAGGGGCAGAGAAGCTTCAACCAGAGTGTTCGGAACAAGCCTCTAGACTGTGTTGTTCATAATGGAGCAAAAAGAAGGATAACTGGTTTCCTTTAGTGTTGATTGCTGGGAAGATATCGTTTCCTTTTCATATCATGCTCTGTTTGATAAAGGAGAGAGGGAAGTGTGGGTTTCATCTGTGACATAATGCTTCAAACGTCAACATAGGTGTGCCAGGCAAGGCATATTTCTGTAGCTGATGTAAATTATATTCCATAAATCTGTTTTTGGATCTTAGATAAATTATACGTGGCCTCTGAATGTGTGGCCAAGTTGAATGCAGGTACATGGATTAGCACCATAAGAGGCAAAATCCACCTTCATTGAAATAACTATAGAATACAAAACTTCCAAATTAATTTATTCCAGGACAGCATAAATTAGACAGAATACTGGTGACAGAACATTGGTACAGTAGGTGATAGAGTCATCCTAGCAGATATATTTAAGTTGAGATATGGGCTAGAAAGCAATTATCAGCATTTAAGTGGATATATGAAAGAATAAAATAAAGTAAAGCTATTTAAAATATGCATGGATGATTAAAAACAGGATTATCCAATTTATATTTGTAGCTATCTGAAAGTTATTAGCCCTTTCTTATAATGGGCTCTAAGAAATTTCAGGTCTCATTTGAGACTGGGATAAATTTTAATTGGATGTAGAAGTTGGCATCTTGAGATTCAATCTTTATTTTTATTTTATTTTATTTATTTATTTATTTATTTGACAGAGACAGACAGCGAGAGCAGGAACACAAGCAGGGGGAGTGGGAGAGGGAGAAGCAGGCCTCCCGCCGAGCAGGGAGCCCGATGTGGGACTCGATCCCAGGACCCTGGGATCATGACCTGAGCCGAAGGCAGTCGCTTAACCAACTGAGCCACCCAGGCGCCCGAGATTCAATCTTTAAAAAATGGTTTGTGGCCCTTTCTCTGGGGATTAAAAAGTAATAGAAACTATGAATAAAAATTGAACCAAAATTTCCTTAAAATTCAGATACCTCAGAAATTAACTAAATTACCTAAGAACAACATGAACTTTCTTTTGAAGTGTTTCAGGAGAATGAAGTGGCTGGTGATATAATTAGTGCGTATGTATCCTTTCAAAAAAGAATTTCCCTGGTTTTGCATTATTGTGCTTTTTCGAAAAACAGTTGTCGATATAATTTTATTTTTATATGTAATAAGATAATGTCAATTACAATAAAATGACGTATTTATAAGTTGCTTTATAGTTTTAAAATCTTTTTTATATTTATAATCTTTATTTAATCTTTAAAATCGCCAGGTAAGGAAGAAATTATTTCTTTTGGCTTGTAGGTAGGCAAACTGTACTGAAAGATCAAATAAATTAATAATCAAGCATTATACAGTCTCTCTTCTTCCACTTGTTCATTTATTTAGTAAGAGGAGACCCTCTGTAAGTACTGGAAGCAAAACGTCTACTAGCTCTTTTCTGATCCAGTGTTCTTCCTCACTGCTATTTGCTACATCTGAAATTCAGTTCAAAGTTATAATTTAGGTAATCTTTTCTTGTCTATTTTGTTAGATATTATAATAAGCCTTTTTACTAAGCATAGTTTGGAGTTAGTTTTCAATTTATTTTCTAAGAAATTTTTTATTTTTCTTTCCTGTTAACATTTTAGTGTATTGGTTTTCCATGATCAGCTTTTTTTTCAAATATAAATTTGTATAAGCCAAAAGTTTTGTCCATTATTATATCAAATTACACTTAAACTCTTACATAATCTCTCTTTCGCCTTGATATTAACCACTCCTTTAAATATTTTTTGCACTCTTTAATCTATTATGCACTGGTTTTTTTTTAATGGAAAAGAGATATCTCAATCGACTTTCTACCCTGAGAGAAAATGATAAAACTCAGAAATTATTCATTTATAAATATACTAGTATTTAGAAATAGTGAAAGCATCCATTATAGGAAATAAAATGTATTATAGCTAGCCACCAGTAATATACATTGGCATAAGGAAGAATATTGCAAATCCAGTTCAATAAATTTTTCTTGAGAGTCTACTGAGTATCATGCTAGGTACCTTATAAGATAAACAGAAAACCTCAGATCTTGCTTTTAATGTACTTGTAACCTTGTTGGGAAGACATTCATAGTATGTTATTATATGGCAAACATTACAAAGAGGTGGAAAATAAGTGCAACAGAATTCCTTGACTGCCCAGGAAGGAGTTCTTAAATCCTCCTGGGGCAGTTTTGGCAGGTTTAAGGAAAAGGTTGCATTGCAACTCATTTTAGGGGTTGAGATTTCTGTAGAGGAAATGGACATTTTGAGGTGGTTCCACATGATAAAGAAAAGCACAAACATAGTATAAAAAGATAGGATATAGATGTGGCTAGAAATAGATTATTTTTAAAAGTTTTATTGCTTTTTTATTTTTTGCAGTTTTATGGATTTAGTAACAAATATGATGTGCACATAAACTGTCTGTCTATTCATTTTCTTCACTGCACAGCCTGGCATTGGGATTGGTGATTCTGATGACCAGCTGGGCTGCTCTTTCCACAGTGGCTTTGTGGTTCTTGGAGGAGACATTGGGAGCAATCTCTGCACAGTAAGATTTGTTTTGCATCAAGAGCACTTCAGGTTCCTTGAAGTTGTGGACTAGGAACTTCTGGAAGCTACTGGGCAACATGTGCCTTGTTTCTTGTTGCTCCCGTAATCAATGTTGGGTGCCAAGTTCTGGCCCTTGAATCTTCTGTGTACCCCATCGTCAGTGCCTCTGGGATTCTGCCATTTGTGCTTAATTTTGACGTGCCAGTCTGGTGCCGGATGAACTTCTTGGTCCTCTTTTTAACCATGTTGGGCTTCAGCAGAGCTTTGAGGCCAGGCATGATGCTGAGTAAGAGATGGCTGCAGCCTCCACAGGCAGCGCCAGGGAAGAGAGGGTGAGTTTTACTGCTCTTAAATATTTTCACAAATATTTATTTGCATTTTTTTCCTAGTTTTGAACCTTAAGTCTTTAGATATAGATAAGGGTTGAAGGCAAGAGTGGGTTCTATGTGAGTAGTCAGTCCTTGCCAGTTGCCTGGAGCTGAGTGGTTTTGGAAGTGGAGTGTAAAGCTAAGTTGGGGATTCATATCAGGAGTGACTAACATATAAGAAATAATCCTTCCTGTCACATTTTCCCTAGATAGGTGATGAGAAGAGACATAAGAGTACCATGCTAGGAATATATGGTGTTTCTTTGAGCCATCTTTTGTATTGGATAGGAATATTTGGGGTAGGTCTTTGCATAATTTGGATATTCTCTAAATACCCTCGCCATGTATTTCACCTGAATCTCTGTCCATTTTGGAAGAGCTGAAACTCTGAGAATTTATATACAGAGCATTTTTCTGAAGAAACTGGGAATGCTTTGTTCCTATGTAATGATATTTAGTTTTGTTTTGGATACAAAGAGCAAATGCCATTCACATCAAAATCTATACAAGCTAAATGAGAGAGAAGACTCAAGTATAATCAATTGTTCTTACATATCAGTTTCTTTAAAAGCATAGTAAAAGTGGGTATTTTTCCCTTTGCTGTGGTCAAAGGAAGCTATGCTCGTTACTGTCAAATATTAGATTTTGATTTTCTTCAAAGCACAGTGCATGAGATTTTAATTTGTCTTTCATGTGAAAGGCAAGGGTGCCATGTTTATATGAGTTCCACATTACAGGCTGTTCAATTTTAAACAACATAGAAATTAATTATAACTTACACTAATATAAAAGAACTATTTAGAAAACAAAACAAATTTTATATACACAAAATAATAATTCCCAAATTGGGTCTATAAGACCCTCTTTCAAGCATGGAAAGTTTTATATTTTCCAACAGGGTTTTTATGAAACAGAAATAAACTGTTATTTATTTATTTTTATGCAGGAAATATTTACTGAGCACCTACCATGTGTTAGGTTCCTCTAGACATTGTGGCATAGAAAAATCTACCCTTATATTCTAATAAATTAAATGAGGTTTTGCACGGTATCTCTTATATTTCACAAGAATGGAATTAATTTGGTTGCTTACCATTCATGTTACTTAAACTAGTATTATGCATAAATTATAGGCAGTGTACTGCAAAAGAATACAATAGAAAAAATCCATGTAAATGTGTATGTTAGAAGGAATATTTTTGGAAAAATTGTTTAAATTGTTATTTTTAAACAAGGGACAGATCTGAAGTTTTATATATTTGCAAATTACTTTAGAAACCCAAAATATAATTCTTTAAGTTACAATGGTAAGAGCTTATATACATTCTTCTGAATGGAACCATTTATAATAAGAAAAATATTATTTAATATTAGGTTCTTGCTATAGGTAAAATGAGTACATTTTTTGAGGATTATTTGACATTTCCTATAATATGTTCTAAGATATTTTAACATATCTGAAATTTTAGGAGAATGTTAATACCTTATTTTTCCTTCCTCAGTGTCTTCTACATGTCACTGGCTGAAAAATACTAAAAGTAAAATCAGTTCTTTTAGTTGTCTCAGACCAGCTGCCATTGAATGTTAGTTCAACCACATCTCTCTGTAATAGTGATTGTATGGAGAAAATTGATTCATGTATCCTTAAGTTTCTTGGGGATTAAAAACAAATCCCATTGGAGGTAAGGAATTACTTTAAAGTAATGGACAAACTGGAAATCTGCATGTTGTACAACTTGTCCATTTAATGGAAAATGTCAACAGACTTAACTAACTCTTTTGAATGAAAGGGGTATTTATAGTGACATGAAATCTATTTGAAATGTGGATAGAACTAAAATCAAGTGGAGTTTTATGAACTTAATCTATTGGATATTTTCTGTATCATATGGGATAGCTATGTCAAAAGCAGTTAAGATGGAATTTTGGAGGCTGCTTTTATATGTGATAAAAGGTTGTCTCTAGGTTTATTGAAATCAATGGCCACATTAAATTATAAATCCTTGGTTGGTTTGGTCTGTTTGGTCTGTCTTCCTCCCTCCCTCCCTCCCTCCCTCCCTCCCTCCCTTCCTTCCTTCCTTCCTTCCTTCCTTCCTTCCTTCCTTCCTTCCTTCCTTCCTTCCTTTCTTCACTCCTTCCTTTCCTTCCTTCCCTTCTTTCTTTTATTCTTCCTTATTTCTTTTATAAATATCTTGTAAGCCCTTAGGAAAATATTGAGAATTAGGGTTTTTTTAATATATGAAATTTGACTGTTATAAAACATGATTTTTATGATTAATTTTAATTTTAAGAAACAATGAAATCACTTATAACCTCTGTCCCTAGAATAACAGTTTTCGTTTTTGATCATTAGATTTAAATAATATATATAACTTACTTGGTTACAATGATACTGTAGATATAGTTTTAATCATTCTGTGGAAAATCAGTTTTTAACGAACCTATCAGGCCAGTACATTCATAGATTCCCTAGCCTCACTGTAATAATGATTACCACTATCTTTTCCTTTTAATGTATGGGGACTCAGCTGCTTAGTACTTAGGGCAATATATATATTTAAAAATTTCCTAGCATCTCTGGCAGATGAAACTAGAGGCTATGTAGTTTCTGCTTGAATGTTTATGTTTATGGAGGACTCACTCTGTAACAGCAGTCTGATATATTCCTGGGCATCTTTAATAGTTGTTCTGTTATATTGAGTCAAAACACTCTTTTCTTTGTATTTTCCCTTGTTAAGCCTTGTGAAGCTAAGAGAAGTCAGCTAATCTCTTTGCCCAGTGACAGCCTTTCAGATATTTTAAGCCAATCGTTCTATCTTCACTTCAGCTTTTTTCTTTTAGTTTAAGCATTCCATTTCCTCTGTTTGAAGTTTATGTGACTTTATTTCCTAACTATTATGGTCACCTTTCTCTTGATATATTCCTTATAGTCAGTGCCACATTTAATATATGGCCCTAGACTGAACACTACCATGAAACCACTACCTCTCTTGACCTATCAGCTGTATTTCTGCAGTTTCAGAAGCTTTTCTGGCCACCAGTTTACAGTACTGGGCTTGGTCAGTTTTTTCCCTTATCCTCCCTACTCTTTTAAGCTGTATTTCTTTCTGTTATCCTTTCTATATGCAATCTTTTTTTTTTTTTTACCATAATTTTAAGACTTAAAGTTTTAAGACTGCCTTATGGATTTCATTTGTATAGATTCATTCATATATGTATAATTTCAGCAAATGCATATTGAACGCCTATATGCCAGATACTCTCTCTTTTTTTTTTTTTAAAGAGAGAGAGCATGTGTGAGTGGGGGTGGGGGGAGGGCCAGAGGGAGAGAGAGAGAATCTTAAGCAGGCTCCACGTCCAGTGCAGAGCCCAGCATGGAGCTCGATCTCAAGATGCTGAGATCATGACCCAAGCTGAAATCAAGAGTGGGACGCTTAACTGACAGAGCCACCCAGGCGCCCCTGTGCCAAATATTCTAATACATGCTGATAGATCATAACAATCAAGATGTAGTACCAAACTGTATTTTCTCTGGTGTCATGTTACCATGACTATGCCATCAGAGGGAGTGGAGAATGATAATGAGGATAATGATGATGATGATGATGATGATGATGATGATGATGATTACAGCCAACAATTATTGAGTGCTTATCAGGTGCTGGTACATTTAGCTCTCACAACGATCCTTAAGGTAAAGGTACTATTATTATTCCCATTTTAGAGATGAAGAAATTATAGCTCATAGAGATAAAGTAACTTGTTGATGGTCAACTTAGTGGTCACAGAGCTAGCCTCAGAGTCCAGATGATGGTGTGCAAAGTCTACTGTTTTAACCATTCTCTTAAGACAAGGTAGAAGTTTCAGGGAAAGACTTTGCTTTTCAGCATGAACGGCAAAGGCTTCTTTGAGGGAATGAGCTTTTGAGGCAGATGTTTCTAGCAGAGAGCCTATTACTAGGTAGGGGTACAAGGGTGGGTGAGTACAAAGCATTGAGGGGGAATCCTGTTTGTGCACTTTGGCTACCATGTGACATACACATAGGCATGTTGAATGTAAGAGGAAAAGTGACTAGAGACAGATTGTTGAGTATCCTATGTGTCATGCCAAAATAAGTGTGTTTTGTCAGTAATGGGAAATCATGAATGGTTTTTGAGCAGGGATATTCCATAGTCCTATCATGCCTTAAAAATATAATCTTAGAGCATATAGGGAGGATTACAATGGAAGCATATAGATACCAATCAGATGGGGAGCAAATTAGGGGCTATTTCAGTAATCAAACTAAAAGGTAATAAGATTCAGATTCACCAGTTATTAGTGGTGGGAACATAAAGAACAGGTATGAAAGACAGGACATTGTTGGAATTGTTTGAGTTTGAAACCAAATGAATATTGGAAGAAGCAAGAAGTAGTAACTGAAAATGAAGATGCTGCTAACAGAAACAGATCTGGTTGAGGATTTTTTTTTTTTTCAAGAAGATGAGGAATAGTTAACCTTTAAAAATGTTGAGTTTCAAGTATTGCTGTGAAATCCAGCTGGAAATATCTAGTAAGCAACTTGAGAATGAGTGATATGGAAGAACAGATAAGGGTGATAAATGTAAAGCACTTTTAGATGTAAAGAGATAGGTGTAAAACATGGTGCATGAGGGCAGGAGGGGATATTGCAGATGCTACTTCTAAGCTTAGAGATGACCAAAGGGATTTTCTGAAAGTAGTATATGACAGATATCAGCTTGGCTGTTTTCTTAAGGACTTTGCATGTAATTTCAACTTAAGCTCTTTGTTCATGCATTTCCTGATTTTTTACGCTACATTCCATGAGTGGGTCAACCTCAAACACTTCATTACTAAGACCAGATGCTAATTCCACTATCTTTGCCAAAGTTTCAGATTTTACTTTACATTTAACAACCAAATCCTTGCCTTATTTTCATTTCTTTCATCACTTGGCTTAAATTCTTCATGGTTATTTCTTTGAACTCTTTCCTTTTGTAGTCTATAAATTCTGTCTCTTCTGATTGCACGTTCTTAAGTGTTTCTTATCCAGTTAGCATCTTGTGGCCGACAATCCTACGCATGCTTCACCATCAGGTAGGCTGCGTCTTCTGATTTTCATTGAGGTTTCAGTAAAGCATTGTAGTTTATCTGTGTTGCAAAATGTAGCTTGATTTATATTATTTGATCATCGTTTCTTTGGGATTTCCTGTGTGGTCTTTAGAGTCTTAAGAAACCTAACACCTCACATGCCTCTGGCAATATCAAATGTGTACTGATTAGTGGTAAGATTATTACATTTGCAAATATTTAAAATCATCCTCTTTTGAATAATACCCTTTAATTTTGCAGATTTTAAAGAAATAAATAAAAATTCCCTTGCGGCACAGTCTGACCTTATATTTAACACTGGAAGGGAAAGTGTAGCTCCCCTGACATTTAGGGTCAGGGATTGAATTCTCTTTTATCCTTGCATTTTAAAGGGATCATAACAGTCAATCCATTCTGGGAAATCTCTCCTTCAAGTTTTATTGATGTTGGCAACTGTTCTGCTGAAGATAAATATATTTTTGCTTACTCTATCCCAGGAAGAAGCAGGAGTGAAAGGTTGTAGGCTAAGACATTGAATTAACTGCACAGTGAAGGTGTGACCCAGCAAATTGAAAGAGCCCAGAATGCTTCAGATGACATGTTGAATCTGTCTGAAAGATAATACTGCCTGTTCCCTGGAGAGAATAATGGGCTCATTAATTTGCATTACACAGAATGATTCTTTATAGGTGCATGGGTTGAGGTGCATAGGGGGAGTGGTTTAATTTGAGAAAGTCTTTTCCTCCCTCTACTTCCTCAGGATTCTAATAGACCTACTTAGCTTCACACCTCTCCCCTGTATAAGCAGACTATGCTCATCTTTGCATTTCCATAACTGAGCCTAGTACTTTATATAGCTGGGATATCGTAAACCATTTTAAAAAGTACAGGAATGGACAAAATTTGTCTAAAACGAAGTTTGTCCATTTAAAAATTTTTTGTGAAGTTGAATGTGTTGGCTGTGTGGCAGCTATTCTTTTTCTAACTCTTCGCTTTAGAAATGAATGCTGAAATTTTGATTTAGAGAACAGTTTACTTGCTATAAATGGATGAATCTCAGGACATTAGGAAAACCTAAATCATTTCAAAATGACCAAACATAGCAGTAGCTAAAGTCCTTTTAGTAAAATTAAGTAAGCTTCGCTTATAAAGACTTCATTTAAAGTTGAAAGGCATTCATTTGAGGTACATAGACAATGCCTCATTCTCTATTCCCATCACCCTAGAATCAGGGGCTACTTTAATATTCATTAATTCCTTGAGGGTCAGAGAGTTGTTTTTTTTTTTTTTTTAAAGGTTTTTTATTTATTTATTGAGAGAGAGAATGGGAGACAGAGAGCATGAGAGGGGGAGGTTCAGAGGGAGAAGCAGACTCCCTGCGGAGCAGGGAGACCGATGTGGGACTCTATCCTGGGACTGCAGAATCATGACCTGAGCCGAAGGCAGTTGCTTAACCAACTGAGCCACCCAGGTGCCCCTAATTTTTCATATTTATTTATTTCTTTTTCTTTTTTTTTTTATTCTTATGTTAATCCCCATACATTACATCATTAGTTTTAGATGAAGTGTTCCATGATTCATTGTTTGTGCATAACACCCAGTGCTCCATGCAGAATGTGCCCTCCTCAATACCCACCACCAGGCTAACCCATCCTCCCACCCCCCTCCCCTCTAGAACTCTCAGTTTGTTTTTCAGAGTCCATCGTCTCTCATGGAGGGTCAGAGAGTTTTTAAAGGATTGCTAGGAAATCTCCGAAAAAACTCATGAGTAGATTGTACCTTGGTGACGGTTTTAAAAGGTTGTGACCTCTGAGACCTGTGTGAGTTTGTAATGAGATAGAGTATAGGTCCAGTATAATAATCCTCCATTATCTTCCTGTGTGTACATCGAGAATGGCTCCATTACCTTAAAGACCACCAAAAGTCTGGCTTTTACTTCAAATAACATTAGGCTGAGGTTAAGATTTGTTAAAAATGATTAAAGACAATGTGGGTGATACAAACAAACTTCATGCACTGGGTAGTTAGAATTGCGAAATAAGGCAGAAGGCAGGTAGCTTTTATAAGAAAAACAATAAAGAACCAAAGAAGACAAAAATAGGAAATAAATGATCGGCCATCTAGTCAATCTTGTTTGGGGTGTGAAGGTCCAGAGTTGGTTTGGCTTTGGGGGTCGGCTGCCTGGATATACTGAGTTTCTGGTCATGCTGGGACATGTACAGGAACACATGGGTTATGTAAGTTTTGGTTTACTGATGTAAATCCCGAGCTGCTCCCGAGGCAGGAGCAGCTCCCTGTTGGACATGGACATTTATTTCAACAGACGAGAGGACTTTTTGACCTATAGTTGTCTCTCAAAAAGGGCAGGTTTGTAAATTAGTAACACTTGTCTTCTGCTTATTCTAGTCCACACTCTAGAAATAGTTTAGGTTGAATTGTTGAAACAGAGATACCAGAGTATATATGAACATGGGAATAAAAGTCAGAAGAACCAGGAATTTTTCTTTCTTCTATAAAAGTCTATTTTGTACATTTACGTGGTAGCTAAAATGTTCTTTCCCTAAAGCCATTTTGTGTTTATTTTACTGTTATATAATATTCTTCTAGGAATTGAGTAGTTATGTATAGTGCCATTTGGCCTATACCATATAATAATTCTTAAGTGTGAGTCTTTGTAACTGGAACCACAAAAGGCCGTTTGTGCTGTAAAAATCTATTGCCCTTGGCAAAGGAAAGAAGAATCACTTTGTATGTGCGTGTCAGTGTTTACTACCAGTGACTTGTTTGAATCAAATTCTTTTTTTTTTTTTAAAGATTTTATTTATTTATTTGACAGAGAGAGACACAGCGAGAGGGGGAACACAAGCAGGGGGAGTGGGAGAGGGAGAAGCAGGCTTCCTGCCGAGCAGGGAGCCCAATGCGGGGCTCGATCCCAGGACCCTGGGATCATGACCCAAGCCGAAGGCAGACGCTTAACGACTGAGACACCCAGGCGCCCCTTGAATCAAATTCTTTACTGTTGTTCATCAGGTCATTTGTGTCTTTAGTCATTAAACTTTGTCTCATTCCTCAATGAGAGGAAGTATAAAAGAAGCAATTGGTACACCAGTTACTCCATAATATGGACTTCCTCCCTCCATATGAACCCAAGTTGATTAGATGAGCCTGTTAACTGTTATCTTTTTAACCTCTGGCTCTGTTGCTTTTTGTTCTCTGCAATAGGCAAGATCGAAATTAGGGTCTGAAATTTTCCATTATCACAAAGGTTAGCTTGCACATCCAAGAACCACTGATGTGTGCCACCAGATTTGAGCCTGCCAGTGAGAACATGCAGAGAGGCAAAAGGCAACTGATCTGGAGTTTTCAAAGATAACAGTTATCAGGGTCACCTAATCAATTTGGTTCATTTGGGAGTAGGGAAGTCCGTATTATGGAGTAATTCAAGTGTCAGTTTCTTCTTTTGTTCCCTTGTAAGCTCAAGCTTGGAGGCACATCCTAGTCATTCTTGGTGGATGTGTAGGTTGACCTTTGTGATAATGGAACATTTCCGGAGTTTCATTTCTATCTTCGCTGTCTTTGGTAGCATTTTCTGTATTGTATCAGGCAGCATATTTTATTTACATTTACACCTTAAAGGAAGAAATGAGCTGCAGCTGTGATTTTAAGATGCGAGTAAAATCGCTGGTTTTTCCCTGTGTCTCATCGTTCAATGCTTGTATCTTACCTTTTCTTCATGAAAATAATTTAGCATTTCTTAGACATGGAGTCATAACTTCTGGACCTCTCAGTCCTGTGCTTTATTTTTGACTTTATGCTAGTAATTGCCATAGAACTGCTGATTGGCTGTGTTTTATATTTTAAATTAATCATTGAGAAAAATATAATTTCAGATATTTCCAGATGATGTATATTAGAAAAAAGTAATTTCTTTTGTCTTTGCTCATGTTGTGTTTTTTTTTTCTCTCAATGTAAGTTTTCCATGTAAGTCTTTGCAGAATTAAAATTGTTTCTTACTTATAGGAGGTCTAAAAGAATGATGGATGGCTTAACTTTAATGCTTCCATCTTCTCCAACAAACATAACAAAATTTTGCCTAAATCTTCCCCTGTGCTTGGCCACATGCTGTAGACGCTGATCCAATAGAAAAAGTTAATTGCAAGGTTCTCCAGGTCATTGATAACAATGAACATGGCTGTAGGGGAAGTATTCGTGTTTATTTCTGTGTAAATATATCAAGAGAAAGACATCCCCTGGTTTGATTGTCAACAGTTTTAGGGCTCTGTGAATCTCTGTAATATTCTGTGCAGCAGGGCTCACTAATAGTTGTTTAACAAATACTCTGTGATGTTAAATAGTGTTCTAGCCTGTTCAACCATCATTTATTTACTTCTCATGTTCAGCCTATTAGAATTTTATGATAGAATGGGACTTGTTCTAAAAAGAGATCTGTTTTGAACCTCATGAATTGTAAGATAATTAATATGAAAATAAAAAAGTACATTATTGGTAGCTAAATATGCAGCTATAGTCTTCATCTCAAATCTGAAATAGTTGTAGTGGATAAGCTTTCTTACCACTATCATGTATTTTTATTATTTCTAATTGTGCTGTGTAAAGATAAATTCGCAGTAGGCATAAAGTTAAGATCTAACCTTTTCTAAAAAATTTCTAAGAATTAGTCTAGTGGGCACTCTGCAGTGTTTAAGTAGTGTTTCACTTAGTTTTTAGGATTATTTATATTTCATCCTAGATATGAGGAAAATGCTAAAATTACAGCATTTACAATATTGCTTAGAAATGACCATCTAGCCCCTGTTAGAATGCTTTCTTTTCAGGGAAGATTGCTGTTTTAGTGGGGTACCTGACTGGCTCAGTCGGTGGAGTGTGTGACTCTTGATCTCAGGGTTGTGAGTTCCAGCCCCATGTTGGGTGTAGAGATTAATTAAAAAATAAAATCTTAAAAAAAAGTTTCAAAAACCAAAGACTACTGATTTAGGACACAATTTTTGCCATTCTTAACCCCTCTAATAATTAGACAATTTTTATTTTAATCAAAAGCTAATTTTCTTATCACCTTCAACATTAATGGCTCTTTTGTCAGACTTGACATCTCTCATTTTCTAACTATTTAGATAACATGGTTCCTAGAGCCATCATTCTTCTGGTATTCTTCTAGATCTTCTCCAGTTTATCATGGTTCCTATTGAAATGGGGTATTCTAAACTAGACACTGCTGATGACATCATACTACTTTCTAAGAAAATTATAGATGTTTATTAACTTATATGTTTTTTTTAAATATTTTATTTATTTATTGGCATGAGAGAGAGAGAGCACAAGCGGGGGAGCAGTGGGCAGAGGGAGAAGCAGACTTTGCATTGAGCAAGGAGCCCAATGCTGGACTTGATCCCAGGACCCTGGGCTCATGACCTGAGCCGAAGGCAGGCGCTTAGCTGACTGAGCCACCCAGGCGTCCCTAACTTACCTTATGTTTGTATTAATTATTTTTGCAAATTGTAATATTGATTGTTAATAACCTCATGAATAATTAAAACATTCATTTTGTTCAGCTCTTAAGCCTGAGCTCTCATCCTTTGCTGGTGCAGTTGATTTGTAGACATGGATTCTAGGTTTTTATATTCAAATACATTAAATATTATTTTTCTAGTCTGTTGAAAATGTTTTGAATATTGACGCACCAAATAGGAGAATGAATGCCTCCTTAAATCTTGTGCCTTAGGTGCCTTTACCCTAGTTCTGGTCCTGCTTCCTTCCTTCCTTTACCATTTTTATTTTCCTGGAACTAAAAGATTCATGGTCTCAACTTGAAAATACTGTTTTAATTAAATAAATTCATAGTAATAGTGATTATTGATAATAGCTCTCTTTTAAATATATTATTCTAATTCTCATACAGTGTTAGGAGGAAGGAGTAAGTTTTACAGGTGAGGGAAATTAAGTTTTCAAGATTAACTTTAGATGCGTGTTGATTTATTCAATTATATATTCTTTCAACAAGTCACTTACTGGATACCTCCTAAGTGATAGCAACATGGGAGTTTTTTAAAAGATAGATGTTGCCTCTACCTTGTAACTCTTACAAACTGCTATAAAATTTTCATCAAAAGTACTTGAATACAATGGAATATTAATTCAGCTCTAAAAGGAAATGAGCTGTTGGGGTGCCTGGCTGGCTTAGCTGGTAGAGCTTGTGACTCTTGATCTCCGAGTTGTGAGTTCAAGCCCCATGTTGAGGGTAGATATTATTTAAAAAAAAAAAAAAAACAAAACAGGGATGCCTGGGTGGCTCAGTCGTTAAGCATCTGCCTTTGGCTCAGGTCATGATCCCAGGGTCCTGGGATCGATCCCCACATCGGGCTCCCTGCTTGGCGGGAGGCCTGCTTTTCTCTCTCCCACTCCCCCTGCTTGTGTTCCCTCTCTCGCTCTGTCTCTCTCTGTCAAATAAATAAAATCTTTAAAAACAAACAAACAAACAAACAAAAACTGTCAAGCCATGAAAAGACATGAGGGGAATCTTCAATGCAATTTACTCAGTGAACGAAACCAATCTGAAAAGGCTACATACTATAGGATTCTAATAATATGACATTCTGGAGAAGGCAAACTATAGAGACAGTAAAAAGTTAGTGGTTGCCAGGGGTTAGGGAAGAGAGAGGGTTAAGTAGGCAGAATACAAGGAATTTTTAGGGCAGTGAAACTATTCTGTATAGTATAATGGCAGATACATGTCATTTTACATTTGTCAAAACCCGTAGAATGATACCACACAGAGTGAAGTCTCGTGTAAACTGTGGATTTGGGTGATAATGATATGTCAGTGTAGGTTTATTGATTTTAACAAATGTACCTCTCTGGTGTGGGATGTTGATTGCGTGTGTGCTGGGGGGACAGTGCATGTGTGGGAATTCTGTACTTTCTGCTCAACCTGAAACTGCTTTGAAAATAAATTGTATTTTAAAAAGTATGCTTATATAGCCTATTTTTCTCCTTTTTTGGGAGGAGGGCTTCTAATATCATAGAGCTTCAGGAAATACCAAACTAAAACTCGGATGTATTCCCTGGGTACACCCTGGGTATACAGGCTATTCTCTGGGTATACATGTCTGACCTGATTAGCCTCTGATACCAAGTAAAATGTTTCTGGGTGATTTTGTGGTAAACTTGCTTTCCAGTGAGCATCTCTTTCAAATTCTCAGCAGCAAATGGAGAATTTGACAATGTTACCAAACACTGGGGCTATTTTTCCGAAATAGCTTTATAAACATGCTGATGACTGTCCTACTGTGATGTAGTTATTTTGTCCTTAGTACAGCTGAGGACATTGCAGCAAGTGGCTTTCTCCATCTTCCATGCGGTGGTCTAGCCGTGACTAAACAAATTATCCTCATAATCCTTATACAGCCTGGGATAGGTCCGCCGTCTGAAAACAGGTGTGGGAGAAAATGCTAGAAAAAGATGAGACAGAGGATGGCGAGAGCATCTACAAAACCTTCTTTGAAATGATGTTAGAAGAAAACCGGTGTATTCCGAGGATTTTTAACTTCTACTGCAGTGTTCTTTTGTGGAACTGAAATTAACCTGTGGTCATATGTCTTCTAGTGTTGTTTCTGAGAAATGACGTATTCCATAAATTAATTCTTTTATATTAGCATTTTATATTCTGAAACATTTCACTTAAAAGTTGTTGGGAAGTCTTTCTAAAATGTATTTCATACTTGCTTTCATGCTTTTGAAGTCTATTGGATATATTCTTTTACATGACTCAGTACTATCATGATGATCAGTGAATGGTTTTTTTTTTTGTTGTAACATGTAGACACATTCAGGAACTCATTATATGTATGGGACACTTTTTTCCTACACAAAATGGCCACAGACTTACAGTTGTATTTTTGTATTTTAAGAAAATAGCTTTAATATTTTTTCTTTCGTAATTACGCTGCCAGGTGTTAGTTCTTGCTCTTCATGAGTACTATAACAGGCTTTCTACATTTCCTGATTTGTTAAATCCAATTTGCTGTGGAATAAAAAATAGAAGTATTTAGCTTGTTAGTATTTCTAAGTGTGAGTGGACAATTATTAGCATAGATATTTTCCTTGGCTTCAAGAAGGATAGGTAAAAATCTATGGTTGGAGAACATGCAATTATTTTAGGATTTGAACCTTTTGGTAGTTTCTGGTTGGCTCTCATTCTTTATTTCCACAGGGAAACCCCAAATAGCCCTGTTTCTGAAAGAGGATGTGTAGGTATTTCCTTTTTTTTTCTTTTTTTGCTCTTATGTTCTCTAGTCCTATCTCTGGTGCTGAGGGAGAGGGTAGGTCTTTCTTTCATTTTTTTTTTTTTTTTTTTTAGATTTATTTATTTTAGAGAGCACGTGCATGAGCGGGGGGAGGGGCAGAAGGAGAGGAGAGAGGGAGACAAGCAGACTCCTTGCTGAGCAGGGAGCCCAGCTTGGGGCTCAATCTCAGGACCCTGAGATCATGACCTGAGTCAAAATCAAGAGTCCAGCACTTAACTGACTGAGCCACCTACACGCCCCTGACGGTAGATATTTCTTATCTTGACTTGTGTTCTAGTCTTGAATCTTTTCTTGTACTTCCTTTTACCCTTCTCAGTATTTCTCTCTTCCCCCTACCTTCCCTTACAAAAAAAGAGGGAAGAAGAATAATGTGTAAATATTAAATCCCGATTTAGGTGCTAGTTGTTATTCAGTCTTAGACAACAGGTATTGTATCTGGATCTTATAATTTATATTGCTGAGACTTGACCTTTGAAGAAATGCTGAGTAATAATTTATGCAACAGGCTGAGTCCATTAGCAGAACCCAGAGCCCTCTTTGTCTGATAAGATTTGGTGACCGGATTGGGTCAGAGTGTGACCTTGATATATTAATAAAAATGAACACTATTAATTACAATAACTTGGGTCAGGATTGTTCTATAACTCACCTATCAGTGTGTAGCACATAGCAGACACTCAACGAATGTGTTGAATGAAGAGAAGTGAAATACTAGTTAGATATTTGGATGAAAATTAATTTATATCGCATTTATCAGTGTGTGCAGAAAAGGAGTGACGCCAGTATTTTATATAAGGAAAAGATACAGAATGGAATAAAATAAATTAATAGGAATTTCATGTCTGTAAAAGTTTAGTAAAATTAAATGGCCCAGGAAATTCACCATTCACTAGGATGTTAGAAATGAATGCCATAGATTCTGTGATTTGTGATCACTGAAGTTTGCATTTGAATTTTAAGCTTTCTAGTTAAGGGAAAAGCTAGTTATTGATGAGATTATTTTCAGAAAATAATCTATTAAAAATAGATGTATAAGTAGTTTAGATACCACTGTGTATGTTTTATTATGATTTAGCTTCTCCTTTGACGGAAGAGGTAGGGAACTAAGAAGACGTTCTTAAATTGATTCAAAGTTGACATCTGAAATAAGTTTATTTGAAAGTTTTTTGAGCTATTAATAATACTGGAAACAGAAGGTATTTATAATGGATCAAAAAACAGTTGGTGGGGCGCCTGGGTGGCTCAGTTGGTTGGGCATCTCCCTTCGGCTCGGGTCATGATTCCAGGGTTCTGGGCTCCCTGCTCAGTAGGAGCCTGCTTCTCCCTCTCCTCCCCGCTCATGCTCTCTTCTTGCTATCTCTGTTGCTATCTTTTTCTCTCTCAAATAAATAAAATCTTAAGAAAAAAAAACAAACAGTTGGAAATGTGAGGTGGGGTGTCCTTATATCTTATTTTCCTGTTGTCCCTGAATGGAATGGGCACTCAGGACTCCCAGATTCAGTAAGCCAGAGGAGTGGAGAGCAGGTCAGGGTTGAACCCAGAGACATGGGGCAAACAATGCTGCTACTTTTGAAGTAACTTCGGTTTCTCAAAGGAACAGTGTTTTCAGTTTTTCACCGGTAGTGTGTCGTGTCACTGGTGCTTTCATTTCTGCTTTTCATGCATTTTATAGGAACTGCTTCCTTTTCCAATCATTTCTCTTCCAGTTATGTTATGTTCTCATAAATATTAAAATGATCAAATGGGATACTCTGTGGGAGACTTAGCTATAAGGAATGGAAATTTTCCTATGAGGAGAAGTTTTGTTTATGCTGTTGATGTAAGGTTCTCTATTTTTGTGAATTTTCCTTAATGTTTTCACAGTTTGTTCACTTTGCAATAGGAAAAAACGAAACAAAACAAAAACACCAGGTTAGTGGAGAGTAATTGAGTTTCTTCAGTATCAATAAATGAGAGAGTATACATAAATAATTAATACCTAATTGAAGTGTTTACCACAGCTTTAATAAAACTTACTTCAGAGTGATGGCCGTAGCAAATTGAGGGGGAATGGCCGATGATCCTGGACTTGGATACATTTACATGTCAAGTTGATCTACAAACTTCATTTTTAAAAAAGAGTATGTCAGTAAATTCTTGAATCCGTTTTATATTCTATTTCAGTGTCTTTTCATGTAATGAAGGAAATTGGCAAATAAGCATATAATTCATTGCGGTTTGAGCTTTTGTGACAGTACTGTATATCCCATATTCATCCTGTGTATCTTCCCTTCTGAAGATTTTAGATTGAAATGATAATTATGATAGAAGCATATGTTTGAGCGTACTGATGTGCATTCTCTTTTCATAGGTTAGAACCTTAGAATACCATGCTAATGTTACCCCAAAAATGGCTGCACTAAATATGTAATCTTCTGGGTTTTAACTTTGTGTTACCTTTTCATCATTTTATGCCATGCCTCTGAAGATTTTTCTTGTTCCCTGCTAAGTTTTAGAGTTTAAAGTATAATTTTAATGGTCTGCTTCAAAAGGATATTTTTAATTTTGCATTCCATTTCAAATCATTTCCTCACATAAAAGGGCTTGCAGAAATGGAGAGCCTCAATTATGTTCATATGTAATTACGCAGCAACATTTGCTTCAAATCATTGCACGTCTTTGGTGGTAGTAGAGAGTATTTTTTAATTACTGGATGTACTGATTTTTTTCCTCTGGTTGAATGTACATGGCCTTCCTGATGAGCTATTTGAAATTCTGATGTGGCCATGTAATATGCACTCTCACTCACTGGGGATTGGAATATCTTTCTGGTGACCAAACCTGTATGATGACTTCGAACCTAATGCTTGGAGCCCTGCCCATATCTGTGAAGTATTAGTGTCTGCAATTTGGCTTCCCTTTCTTTGAAAATTTGCTTATACGATCAACATAGTTCATCTTAAATTTTATGTGTCTATTTTAGAGCTGAAGATTTTAAGGAGCTAATTCCCTTATTTTACGGATGCCAAAGATTGGAGTGCAGTGATGTTAAGTAATTTGCATAGAGTAATTCTTAAAATTGCTGACATTATGACTTGAATCCAGCACTCTATACTTTTATTATGCAGTGAAATTATAATGTAGTTAGGTCTACTAATATAAATACATGATGAAAAAGAATATTAGGAGTAAGATGTGAAGCATCAAAAACATTGAAATTTATCTAACCCAAGGTATCTTAATTCAGTAACCATAGTAAGGTGGTTTTGTTTGGTATAGAGTTAAAAACTTTAAAAGTGCAATACCTACTTCTTTTCTCTCTCATGTAAGGAGGAGAGCAAGAGAAAAGTCAGTCATATGAATTAAGTACCTAGCCTTTGTCAAGCAGTTGAGGAAAATGGGGCTCAAAGAAATTGAACATATGGCCCACGTTCACTCAATTAGTAAGGGACCAAGCTGGGACAAGTCTCATTCTCCCTTTATTGTTCTTTGCATCAAATGATACTACCTTTAAATACAGGAGGGAAATACCTCTGCAACTTCTGTGACGTTTGAAGATACGATGTGGTTTGTGTAACCCAGGTTAAATTTTATCCTTTTGTATTATGGGAGACTAGATCAGAGATCTAGCGTTTTATGAGAAGGTAAAGAAGCTTCTTATGGGGTAGGGCCAACTAATAACCATGTCTGTGTTCAGTATAGTGCAGGGATGAACATCTCAGATTCTTTCAGTATTGTAGGGCCTTGATAAACTCTTGGGACAAATATTCTTTGTAAAATAGCAAATATTTAAACATTTACCGTGAATGATAGACTGTGCTAGATTGTTTAGAGGAAAAAAGAAACATCACAAGGATTTCTGCACTCCTAATGTTTGCAATTTATTAGGGGTTTACTATTAGCACCCATAAAATACTTGGACCCTATCATATTGTCTAAATAACTGCTAAATTGGCTAACACACAGTGCAGTGATAGGTGTTTTGACTTAAGGGATGAAAACTAGACATTAAGATAAAACAGCCAAGCGGTGCCTGGGTGGCTCAGTCGGTTAAGTGGCTCCCTTCAGCTGGGGTCGTGATCCCAGGGTCCTGGGATCGAGTCCTGCATCGGGCTCCCTGCTCAGGTGGGAGTCTGCCCCTTCCTCTCCCCTGTCCCTCCCCCTGCTTGTGCTCTGCTCTCTCTCACTCTCTCTCTCTCTCAAATAAGTAAATAAAATCTTTAAAAAAAAAAAAGATAAAACAGTCAAGAGACTGAAATTCAGAAAGTTCTTATTTGTAAGGGCAAAAATTTGGAAAGTTATGTACTATATCTAAAATAGTGATTCATATACATGCAGAAGCCTCATTTATTGAAAAGTGGTGGTGTTCTTAGTAATCTTCAGGAAAACAAAAATGGGAAAAGTAATTAGATACTGTTATAAAACCAAATTATAACAATGTGAACACTTTGACAAAATGTGGAGCAAGGGTTGTATTATTTTGGTAATGATGTTTTTCTAGGTGGAATCACGTTGTCCATGTTAGGCATTAAGTCTTAAATACTTTTAATTTCCGGACTGTGCTAGGGTTTTATCAACCTTCTTTAGTTTTTGTTGTTGTGATTTAAGGAACCAGGGACGTAATTGATTCAGAAAGCTTTCAGCGTCCTCACATAAATCTACAATGAGAACCAAATCTACTTCCTCCTGATTGAGTTCCTTTCATGGTAATATTGTGGAAACATGGAGTGCTGGAATTTGAAGGAGAATCCAAATCTGTTGTCCTGATCCCTCCTTTATAGAGGAGAAAAGCTACTCAGCTTATGAGTAGCAAATCAGGGATTATCTGCTAAGGTTTTGTTTATATGATTTCGTTTTTAGAGTGGCTTTTTGTTTTCATTTAAAAGAGAATTTACACCATCCAAGTTTCTGGTTTTTTTGTGAATATTTTTAAAAATATTTTACAAGTGAAGAGATCATTGACTTTAAGAGGCATGAAAGCAATCCTAGCTTGATGACAGAGATTAGTACTAATAAACATGCCATCAGCTAATCTTGACAAATGTCACCCCTAATTGATTCATATACTTAAAAAGTTGTAGATAGACAACTTAATACCGCTTACATATAATTATTTTTGCTTTTTTGGTTTAACCTGTTCGGCTTTAAGAAGGTGGCAAGAGTTCATATTTGTAAAGTTCTTAGAACAGTACCTGGCACATGCCAAGGGCTATAAAATCTTCATTAAATAAATAATAAATACTAAATATATAATAGATGGTGATGCATGATAAGTGCTTTCTCGTACTTTAAGGACAGGAAGTATGAGAAAAGATTTTAAATCTCAATGTTCTGATTTGCCAACTTGAAAAAGGTAATTTATAAACATTAAATAGTTGTTCTTTTATAATGTAGTCACCATTAACCTTTATTCTTCCCTAATGTTATTTATTGATTTAATTTAATTTAATTTAAATTTTGTTAGTTAACATACAGTGCAATATTGGTTTCTGGAGTAGAACTCAGTGATTCATCACTTACATACAACACCCAGTGCTCATCACAACAAGTGCCCTCTTTATTACCCATCACCCATGTAGCCCATCCCCCACCCACATCCCTCCATCAACCCTCAGTTTGTTTTCTGTCATTAAGAGTCATTTATGGTTTGTTTCCCTCTCTCCTTTTTTTCTTTCCCCCTTCCCATATGTTCATCTGTTTTCTTTCTTAAATTCCCCATATGAGTGAGATCCTATGGTATTTGTTTTTTTCTGACTGACTTATGTAGCATAATACATTCTAGCTCCATCCATGTTATTACAAATGGCAAGATTTCATTATTTTTGATGGCTCAGTAATATTCGTGTGTGTGTGTGTGTGTGTGTGTATCACATCTTCTTTATCCATTCATCAGTCAGTGGACATTTCCTAATTTATTTTAATTCAACTGATGTTTGAAAATAGAGTAAAAGTAAATGTCAGTGGAAATACGGACTAAGCACATATCAGGATAGAATAATTACAAAGCATTCAGGTCTGTGAATGGTAGTATTTGTAAGAGTCATTTTATTTAACGATGATGATTATCATAATGTTACGTTCATGTTTCTGAGGAAGGAAGGACCAAAATGTGTTCTGCAGCGTATGTACTCTGTAGAGACGCCAAGCCTGCATTTGGATTTAAACGGTCTCTTTCTTGGTATTTGGGGTTACTTGAGATTTGTTTATTCAGCCAGCATTTGCAGAGTGTACTGTGCGTCAAAACCTAGGACAGCTTGCTTTGCAGCATTTTTGTTTGTTTGTTTTTGAGCACCTAATATAGTTTAGGCACTCTGCCAGGATCTAGGAACATAATGGTAGAAAACCAAAACATGATCCCTGCCCTTTAGTCCTCGTATTTCAGTGGAGGAAACCATCATTAGGCAACTAATTGTCATGGGGTTAAGTTTTATAAAGATAAAACAAGGAGGCCTCATTTCCTCAGAAATGTTAGAAGGTTTCTGAAGTCAACTTTGAAGGATGAGACGGAGTTAGCAAGGTAAAGGTGGATGAGGTCGAGGTGGGAGGGAAAGCTTTAGAAGGTCTTTACAAAGATACTGAGGACATTAAGAGCTCCATAGAAGAAAGGGTAAAAATCAGATGTGGCCGACGGTTTGATTTTAAGGGAGAAGTGGCCTCAGATGTAGCTGAGAAGGGGAGCAGTGCCATCTAATCCTGTACTCTAGAGACAATGTTTAAAGTTATCTTTTTTGTCCCAAGAGCAATGGGAGGCACTTAGGACCATTTTAAACAATGGAATTACAAATGAGGTTTGTAGATGTGCTGCTGGGAAAGCAACCTGGCAGCTTTCTTTTTTCTTTTTTCTTTTTTTTCTCCTTTCTCCCAGGGAAATCAGTTTGGTTTCTACATGTTGAATACAAAATTGAAAGGTTTGAATCGGCATTTTTACAACCTAAATTGCATGGTCTCAGATTGAATTCTGTTATGTTTTTATAATTGTCCCTTTGTGTCTCTGCTCAGCACAGTGGCCTTAAGGTGTTTATCGATCTACTCTTCTCTGGGCCCGTATACGTGTCTCTGCAGTGTAGGCGAACTAGCTGGGGGGTGCCCCATTGATGCCCATTATATCTTGGCCCTTTAGTGTTGAGAATAGTTGCTTGGTGATGTACTAATGTACAAATAGTTGGAGATGATATTAGTAGGACATTGGATAACAATTCTTTCCTAAAGGACAGTATATCCTGGAAGCCTTTTTTTTTCTTTCTGGGCCATCTTACCATGCCCTGGTGGTCTCCCAGGAGATGTACTATGTGTTCTCAGTTGTAATTTTTCTACTGTTTAGTGCATAATTGAAAGACGAATCAGTAGCTTTTAGTTTTTTTTTTTTTAAAGATTCTATTTATTTGAGAGAGAGAGTGAGAGAGAGAAAGAGCACAAGAGGGGGGAGCGGGAGAGGGAGAAGCAGACTCTCTGCCGAGCAGGGAGCCCGACGTGGGACTCGATCCCGGGACTCCAGGATCATGACCCGAGCTGAAGGCAGTCGCTTAACCAACTGAGCCACCCAGGCACCCAGTAGCTTTTAGTTTTATGTGTTAAAAAATACATGTCAAACAAAAAATTGGAAACAAGCCAAAAGTCTATCAGTATCCCTGTGTGGTGGAATCTTCTTCACTGTAATTAATACCCTGTGGTAGTTGCAAGAGAAAATGTGTATAAATATGGAGCAGTCTCAGTAACCTGTTAGATAAAAATGTAAGTTGCAGAATGAGGCTTAGCTCATATAATACTTCAGTAAGTTTTAAATATGCACAAGACAACACCGTATATTTTACATGGGAAAGTATTTAAGTAGTAGAAATATAAACACACAGGATGAAGAATTCTATTAACTCCGAGATGGTAGTAACTTCAGAAAGGGAAGGTGAGGGGTAGAATAAGAATAGGTTTAACTTTAATTATACCTTTTGTTTCTAAAAGAGAAGCATAGTTGAAATAAATAATGGAAAAATTGAGTATTTGTTAGTCCTGAATGGTGAGTGATATGTGTGAAATAGCAAACAGATAAATAAGGATGTGGTCATTTGCTTTGACTTTGGTGGCAAGTAATAACTGAATAAAAGTAACTGAAACTGTAATATGGTTATTTCTTGTGTATTTAATAAGAATTCCAGAGGAAGGTGGTCTCAGGATTGGTTTGGGGACTTACCCTTGATACTGGGGACTTGGATGTATCCATCCGTGTTTGTCAGCAGTTTCTCTCCCATGGCGGGTTGTGGGGGGGGGCGGGGAGTTGTAGCTCAGGTAAGCTGCACTTAGCTCCATACATCTCACACATGCTCAGAGGACATCCCAAAGTGGGACTGGGAAGGAATGAGGAATTCTCTCTCATGGTGAGAAAATATTTCTCAGCAGTCTCATTAACTAGAGCCTGAGCTAAGACCTCTCCTAGTAAGGGCCTGGCAGATCATAGGTGCCTAATAAATATTTGTTGAGTAGATGTATTTTTAGTAAAGGGGCGGGGATTGTCACAATTGTTCGGTGAGGTTTGAATTTGTGAGCCATCTTTCCCTTGTGGCCAAACTCTATTGATGATGCACTTTCCCTGAAATGTTACGTGTAGAAATGTTCATAGTTTTATTTATTTTTATGTATTACCATTATTTTTAATGAACCAGAAGGGAGCTGGAGATGATCGGTCTCAATCTCTTCATTTTTCCCTGATGAGGAAGTAGATGTTCACAAAGGTGTGGAACTCCCAGCCCTTGATTTCTGCTCCAGTGCTCACGCTGTGTACACTCAAATAATGTCATCAGCGCTGTGACGCATCTGAAGGATTGTACTAAGAACTTTTGGTGAGGTTGAAAGAGGTGTTAAGAAAAGTTTTGGGGGGGCGCCCGGGTGGCTCAGATGGTTAAGCGTCTGCCTTCGATCAGGTCATTCCCTCCGCTTGTGCTCTCTGGCTCTGTCTCTCTGTCAAATAAATAAATAAAATCTTAAAAAAAAAAAAAAAAGTTTTGGGGACCTATAGAAGTTCTCCTGCATCCCTTAATAGCACTTGGCTAAAATAGATAAAGCTGAATGTTGCCTTGGTAATTGATAGGAAATGTATTATATAGAATAGTGTATCTAGGAAGGACCCAACTGTTATCATTTTGAAGTGACCTGAAGGTCTGGGGGAGTTTCTGAGGCTGGATAAGTGGGCTAATAACCACTCCTTTCCATAGAACTAAACATGCCTGGCGTCTTTATTTTCTTACACTGACCATCTAGCTGAGTTCATTTGGCCGTGGAGTTAAAAAGAAAAAAAAAAATACAAGCAAGTGGTTATGTAGCAAAATTTCTCACTAAACTTGCTTCATTATTCCCCTTCCTTACCAGGACCAAACTTGATATATGTTTTATTTGAGAAACAGTTGCTGTTTTTAATTATGTGTGCAATTCTTTTATAAGTGGAACTTACACTACAAATTTTTAGGCTGAATAAATAATATACTACTGTGGACTGTCTCATCAGTTATTTATATTGCAATTGTTATCTTAGTAAGGGGGCTTAGAGTACCTCTCTGTTTTGTCCTGAGTGATGATAATTTCTCCTACGTTAGTGCCTGGGGTATGTCTTCTGTAATCCCAACAAAATGTCTTTTGCAAAGCACTGGTGAAGTTTTATGAAACTCTTATGAATTATAAGGTTTAGTGCCTCCCCCCCCCCAAAAAAAAATCTGAAAGGCAAAAGTCTTCACTACAAATAAATTGCATGCCAACGGCAGCTCCTAATTCAAAGCAGCTTTTGAATCCTAGCAGAAAGTTTTAAAATTCTCGGAATTATAGCTTTAACTTAATTTGTCAGCCAAAGAAATGAAACCATTTCTTTAAAAGGAGGAAGGAGGGACAGAGGACAGAAGATGTAATAGATCAGTCTTTTCCCAAGAAAAGCAAATGTTTCAGTTCCGGATTAGCAGTCCCAGTTCCACCCACCATGGAAATTGAATGTAAAGTTTGGGCTGTGGTCAAGGCACCCTCCAAGAGACTGAGTCCTATCCAAGGACTATCCAAGATGGCTTCAGTTGAGCACACATTTTGTCTAATTATAGCTAGACCTGGCTGCTTTCTCTCAGTGGAGGGTTTGCTCCTCCCTATGCATTTTTGTTTTCATTTCAATATGTCAATAAACTTTATGGAATAGGACATACAGTGTGGCCATATTTTCTAGAGTGTCTAATGACAAAGTTGTTTATTTTTTTAAGGTAGCAAGATGGAAAATGTTTTGTCTCACTATGGCATAATAAACCAATAAAACCAGCTGGACAAACATTTATCAACTGAAGTAGGTGCTAAAGCGAGGTGCGGATCCCTGTCTGAAGCTTGATCATGTGTTAAGATTGCTTTGTTTCAGTTTATGGCAGATATATTCAAAATTACTAGTCAGGCTACAAAGGGGTGTCAACTAAAAGTCAACGACAAGCTTCTGTGTTTTAGAGTTTCAGTAGTTTGGGCTCTGAGAAGTCTCTGCTCTTTGTTGAGGTTCCTTCTTGAGGAAGTTGTGGAAGAAAGGCAGTTAGACACATCTATTTCTTTTACTCAAAATGCTTCTTTACTCATTCAGTTGTTTTACTCTCAAATGTATGGTCTATTGCCAAATAAGTCTGTAAGGAAAGTGGAGATCCCAAACAAATATGCCAAATATACAGCTGTTAATCTGTTAGCTAATTGGAATATTGGCAAATTCAGTAATATATTCAAGATTTTTGAGCTCAACTTTAAGAAACGTTAATTTTAACCAGCGCTCTGTCTTGACACTTAAGGCTGTTACCCATTATATGAATAATTGGTTTCCAAAACGTGAGGCAAATACAGCCAAGTAAGCAGGAGGCCTGCAGAATGTTATTCTACCATCCTCTCATAAACAAAACAAACACACACAGCAACAATACCGGAACTGTCCCAAAATGCGGTAATCACCTACCAGGTCTCTTAAAGGTGATTTTCAAAGCTTAGAGATTTGAGGAAAAATACCTAATTAATAAATGCTGTATACATTTGTAACTGAAAAGTTAAAACAGTGTGTTTCATGTGTGGATGTGGGCTACTTATTTTAAAGGGTGTACAATACATACACATAGGAGCGTCTAGGTGGCTCAGTCGGTTAAGCGTCCTGCTCTTGATTTCAGCTCAGTTCATGATCTCAGGGTCATGAGATTGAGCCCTGTGTCGGGCTCTGTGCTCAGCGTGGAGATGGCTTGGGATTCTTTTCTCTCCCTCCCTCTCCCTCTGCCTCTCCCCCTGCTCGCATGCTCTCTCTCTCTCTAAATAAATTAGTTTAAAAAAATCTTTAAAGGGTGTACACATAAAGATTTTAATATTTATTTTAAGGGTATTATGGAAAACGTAATTAGAATGTCATATAGTCCATAGATGATATTACTAAAAACAAGGCAAAACATAATAAGGAAAACAAAATTGAGGCAATTTAAAGGTAGATATTAAGTACAAGGAGTACAAGGAATAAGTGTATGGCAAAAATTATGGAGGTTCTGTATGAATGACTAATGTGTGGGAAACATTGGATTATGAGTATCTGTTTTAGAAGTGGAAGTGTACAAAGATAAAGAATGATCAAATCCCAAGATTTGGAGTGCCTTTGAAATCTACCTATTTTATCATGACCATCTGTCCTCTGTTTTTGGATTTCCGTTGATGGAGAATCACTACCCCCTGAGGTGTGGCATGTTCCATCACTAGATAAATGTAACAGTTAAAGTTCTTCTGTATGGCTCATCATCCAGCTGTTAGTAATTCCATGATCTCAGTCTGTCTTCATGATAAATATAGAACAAATCTAATCCTTCTTTTTTATGATGCAATTTCAATAATTTGAGGAAATTTATTATCATTTCTCTTCTAAATCACTTTTTACTTGATAAATAAGCCTTTTTTTTTTTTTTTTACAGTCTTCAAAGTGACATGGCTCCGAGATCCCCATGTCATGTTGGTTGCTTCTTTGAATGTTTTCTTGTTTTTAAAGTCTTCCCAAATGGTTCCCTAAACTTGGATAACTTTGGATACTTTAGTTAATTATTCTGAAAATGAAGATACTAATTTAAATGAAGTGGATTGTGCATTAAAATTCTTCTGTTAGAGAGTTTATCACATAAACTAATATGTATCATCATTTTTATTACTAGTATGTTTAGTAATAGTGATAATATGTAACTACAATACATAATAAACTGAGAAAATGTTTCAAGTTTATTCTATCCTTATCACAAACACTGCAGGTTTTTGATTATGTATTTGCTTTTATTGCAGTCAGATGCAGTATATGTTTGCTTTTTTTTTTTTTTTTTTTTTTTGGGCTACATCATACTGACTCATTGAATCTCACTTTCATCTGAAATCTACCAAGTATTTTTCCATGCATATGTTGCTGACTCACATCTTCCCATCCTGCAGCTTTTGGCTTTGGAACTAAGTTTAGGTCTTAGGATCTAATCCTTATCCCTATTAAACTTTGTTTACTTTAGTTGGTCATTCCATTCTGTCAAGATCTATTTGGATATTGCACTCTGCTAATGAAAATGTTCTTCCCTGCTTAGAATGGTATCAACACTTTTTTTCCCCCACAAATTAGGCATGTTTTGCAATCTTACTTTATTTCCCTGATTAGGAATGTGATGCATACTCACTGCAGCAGTCATTGGCCACCTGTACGAATTTTGTGAGGGGCTAATATTTAACCAGTTTCTCACTGGTTTGACCATTGCAGTTAGTAAAGAGCTATTGCCTCCTCCTCTCCTGAGGCTCTCTCCCCCCTTGACCATCCTGTGCCCTCACCTGAGGTCACCTGTAGCTCCCCAAGGTCAGCTACTTAAATTTTAATGCTGAATGTAGCAGAGGTCCTATAAAACCTTGTTCCAGTACCGTGGCCAGTACCCATTCTGGATTAGTTGTTAATATTTTGAATATCACCTCTGCGTATAACATAACACATATGAAATCCATAGCCACGAAACTGAGCACTTACCTGAATTATAAATTCTAGTTCTCAAGATTGTATTTGAGGCCTGGGAGAGATTACTTATTATTAATTATTATTAGTTATTCTTCACTTTACTTTACTTTCTCTTTATTTTCTCTCTCTTTACTTTCTCTCTATTAATTATTATTAGTTATTCTTTACTTTACTTTCTCTTATCCATGTGCTGCTCCAGTCCTTTGCGTCATGTTTTCCTTTGGTAATTTAGTAGAAAATAAGAAATGATGGTAATTTTTATTCATTTGTATTCTCCTATAAACTGTTGACTCTTGCTTCTACATGCCTATGGAGATGGAGTACCTTGTATATTTTGGTGAGGAAATGATTCTGATATATCACCTTATTCATATAGTTGGTGAAGCCTAGCGAAGTGCGACACTATGGTAGGCAGAGGAAGAGACCCAAAGGTATTCATGTCCTAATCCTCAGCACCTGGTGAATATGCTGTCTCTCACAGCAGAAGGGACTTGGAAGATGTGGTTAAAGATTTTTTAATGGGGGAGAGTATCCTGGATTATCTGAGTGGGCCCTGTATAATTACAAGCGTTCTTATGATGGAAAGAGGGAGGAGGAGAGTCAGAATCAAAGAGACTGTGGAAGCAGAGACTGAGTGATGTAATTAATCGCTGGCTTTGAAGATGGAGAAAAGGGGACCAGTCAAAGAATGGCCTCTATCAGCTGGAAAAGGCAAGGAACTGGACTCTTCTCGGGTGCCTCCAGAGGGAGCACAATCCTGCTAATACTTTGATGAAACAAACCCATTTTGGACTTAAGACTGACCTCCAGAACTGTAAGATAATAGGTTTGTGCATTTTTGCCCCTAAGTATATGGTAATTCATTACAGTAACAACAGAAACTAATAGAAACACCAAACTAGTAATTCACTCCTTTTGCCAATAATGAAGATTATTCAGCTTTAGTTCTTATAATGGTAAGTACCAACATAGCACAGAAGAAACGAAATCATTTGGCCTGCCTCCATCCCTCCATTACTGTCAAGACAGGAAGGCTTAGAAGTTTGTGTGGTGTTCTCTCACAAATCTCAAAGTTTTCTACTGCTCCTTTGCCATCATTTTTTTTCCCTCTTTATCCTCTAATTCACTTAGCTTTTAATCTGTATACTATATACATTAGTCAAAAAGGACAAAATAAGATCCTGTTAGATTAAAAATATAGAAGCCCAGTTTCCAGAAGGATCTTCTTTTTAAAAAATATTTTATTTCTTTATTTGAGAGAGAGAGAGAGAGAGCAAAGCAGGGGGGAGGGGCAGGGGGAGAGGGAGAAGCAGGCTCCCCGCTGAACAGGGAGCCCCGACACGAGCTGATCCCAGGACCCCGAGATCATGACCTGAGCCGAAGGCAAGCTGCTCAACCGACTGAGCCACCCAGGCGCCCCTCCAGAAGGATCTTCTGACAAAAACTCTAGTACCTATTCTTGAAGTCTTCACCTTGAGATGTGATTTGGACATATGTTGTCTGCTTGTCATAATGGCAGCTTTATTTTTCATATGAGTTACACTGGAACTTGGCTTGCCTCGAGGTTAACCGTCGACTGAGGTCTGCTTGATGCAAAATATGTACTAAGGCCGAAGCTCAGGAACTAAGGGTGGATTTAAAAATTAAATGACTCAAGAAATATACAATGATGACTTCCCCATAGAGTTAAAAAAAAAAAAAAACAACTCCGTTTTCATTGGAGTTGAATTTTGGAAGTGGAAAAACTGTAAAAAAAAATTGTTTGGCATTATTTTAATTGTCTGATTTTGAAGTTTTTATTTAAAGACCGTAAAGTTTTTTGGTCAATAGAAAAATCAATAAATGCAGAACACTCCTTGGTGAAATCCCTTCCGCTCCAGACAGCTTTCCAGTATGCTGCAGTAATTTAGCATCATTTAGACCATTTAGTCTGTGCTGTTAGTTGAAAACGAAATGGTGTGGGCCAGAGGGAATTGACTAAAACACAGTTATGGTCCTTTCTTCTCCTTCTGGAATAACCCAAGCCTCCCTCCCCCCCCATTATACATGGAATGGGGGCAAAGGGCCTCTTCAGTGCAGAGGTAACATGGCTGGGAACAGTACAGAGTAGAGCTAGCATTTCTTCACTAAAGAGATGGGAAAAGCATTTGTGACATCACATGGTACCTATAAAAATATTTTATTTTATTTATTTATTTATTTATTTTTATTTTTATTTTTTAAAGATTTTATTTATCTGAGAGAGAGAGAGAACGAGAGACAGAAGGCACGAGAGGGAGGAGGGTCAGAGGGAGAAGCAGACTCCCCGCTGAGCAGGGAGCCCGATGCGGGACTCGATCCCAGGACTCTAGGATCATGACCTGAGCCGAAGGCAGTCGCTTAACCAACTGAGCCACCCAGGCGCCCCTATAAAAATATTTTAAAAACTAGAAAGTTCTGTACATACATTAAGTCACCGTGGTTATTATTTAAACTTCTCCATCGTTCTTCTCGCCTCCTTTTGCCACTTTGGGAATCCAGATGGAATCACAAGATAAAATAGGCTGGTGTGACCAGTGCTCACTTTATAGTGGTGACCCCATGGGTGTCAGGGTGTCGTCACCCTGTGACAACTGTAACTTTGTTGTTCTTTGTTGCATTAATTCTCCCACCACCACTTCCCTCCCTCAAAATTACGAATGCACCGTAAGCAGTGTAAAAAAACAATGTGAGTTCCAGAGTAGTTGCTGGTGAGCATGATGCAGATAATGAAACTCTTGTTTTGTTTGAAAGTTAAGCTTTTGGTTGAGTGCACTTCCTACCATGATGATCATTTTCAGCATGTGGAGCCCATTAAGCAGTGTTGGAGCTGGATTCACAGTTTAATGTGCTAACACTGCATCTGTTTCTAGCCTGATGGTAACACCTGGATCAGTTTAGAACTTATGTAGAAGTTTAAGATGTGGTGTAGTTAATTTCTAAAACAACTGTTGATCTTTATATGTGTGAACCCCATGGTCTTTCACATTCCAGACGAATTCGCTGCCATTTGAACGTGCTCGTACCTGTGTGTGCTTTCAGAATGGGAAATAAAAAACACGTGCCTTCCCCTCTAGGAGGTTTATTTTCACTTAAATTCTGAGGGGTGACAATGATGAGATGATTATTACTATTATTTTTTTTTCCATTTTGGGAAGGATAAGGAAGATGCTTTTCGGTTGTATTTCTTGTAACCTTTATCAAATGTTCCTCTAAAACGAACAGTTGATGGATGATTTTCCTACCTGCTCTGTCAAAATACATGCATCCACAGTCCAAGCCATGTATGATGCCATGATTCCTCTTGGGGACTCTGAAATGGACAAGCATTAAAAATTAAAGAAAAGCAGTGCTGTTGCTGAGGCTGTATGCTTTATCTCTGTGGCCGCCGAAAAGCAGAGTGCCAGTTCACTGGAGCTTTGAGAAATGACTTTTCCCAGTGACCCACTGCCTTTTAAAGACAGCAGAGTTTGGAGTTCCTTTTGAAAGTGCTAAATGCCCTTGGAGAGTTTCAGTACAGTTATATTTGCCATTAGAAAGATTGAACTTCTCTCCAGGACGCCCTCAGAAAAGAAACCATTAGAAGACAGGACTGATAGAGCAGTGGAGGACGCCTATTCTGTTATCCTCACCAAGGCAACTTTTAATGTTAGTTTTTCAACGTGAAAATCCATCTACTGTAAGTGGAGTGACCATCACAGAGTAAGTGACATTACCCTTTTCCATGAGGTGATCACATTTCTGACCTTAAACTCTTCTCGATTATATTCTAGGCCATCAGAAATTATAGCCTCTTTACTGCCCATGTGCATAGGCTTGGCTTACATGAAGACTGTAAAGAGGACGTTTTTCAAATATTGTGTTGACTTTTATTTTTAGTAGCAAAGATACAAGAAGTTTAATATGTATTATCCTGCTTTTTAGAAGTTGCTGTCTTTGAAAACATAATGATATGTGTGTGTGATTGGAAATGCCTGGAGGAATTCTTTTCGTACTTTGTGTGAGAAAAAATAGGGGTAGCTTAAAAAAAAATAGTTTGCAGATCACGTTACAGTTGTTTTGTTAGAACTGATGTTCTTTAGTCCAAAAGAAATACCAAGCCGAGCTTCTTTGGCGGTATGCAACTGTTGTTCTTCCAACGAAGCTCTTTCCCAGAATATCCTAATTAGGCTGTGCGCTATGACATGAGTCCTGTGACTATTCCTTCTTTCTGTTATGCTTGTTGATTCTGTCACTTAACTTTGCTGTTATCCATCCTCCCTGATGAGTTAGACTGCTATGAACATCATTCTTGTGTTCTTCAATTGGCTAATGGGCTTAACTTATCATTAATCCAGGCACAAATTCACACTGGGGTTGGAGGGGAGAGAGGAAGACAGATCCTGGAGAATACGCTAAGAGAAAAAGATAGCACTAGTAACTGAATGCTAGATGTAGCGGTATTGAACAACATTTCAGGGGGAAAAAACGTGCTCTCTTGGGGTACCTGGCTGACTCAGTCAGAAGAGCATGTGACTCTTGATCTCAGGGTCGTGAGTTCAAGCCCCACATTGGGTATAGAGATTACTTAAATAAATACATAAGCTTTAAAAAAGTGTTCTTTTTATGAAGTCCAGAAAGGCAAGGGTGGTGATTCATTATAGTGAACAGTCATTTGTTAAGCACCTACCATGTGTCAAGAGAACTCCCTGATCTTATTTAATTATTATTTTATCTTCACCAGAAATGGTAGTTTACAGATCAGAAGACTGAACCACTCAGCCAGGCAGTTTAAGAGGAAGAATTTGAATCAAGATTTGGCTAGCTCTAGAGTATGTGAGTGTGTGTTTAACATATAACATGGATTTTAGGAGTTTCTTCTGATAAAAGATGAATGCAGATTTATTTTTATTTTTATTTTTACAGTTTGGAGTGAAAAATTAGATCTGTTGTGCTTTGATCCCTCTGATTGAATACCATCCTCCATTCTTATACTTTGGTTCTGCTTGTTCATTTCATGCCTCGTGAACTTATTAGCCTGGTTACTTGCATGTTGAAAAAAATTTTTTCTTTTGTTGGCAGTCGCCAGTGTGTCAGAAATTACGTTTCGTGAAGGCCATGATGGTCAAGATTGGATGAAAATGATCTTGTGGTCTGGTTTTGGAGTTTCCAACTGAATGGAGGTTAGCTGATTTAGCAGTCATAGATATGGGGTACTAAAAAAGATACCCCTAATATCCAACTGCTCCAAGTTTGCTGGGAGTCAGCAAAAGGGTAAAATATTCCATGCTTAAGATTCTCACAGAGACATGTGGGTACCTCCTAATTTGTCTGTTCATAGCATGAGATCTGAAAGAGCTGATAGTTTTCATTTAACATTTAGCATGTGTATTTTAAAATGTCTACCGTGTAATTTAAAGAGCTCCAGAGCAAAAAGTGTCAGAGCTTCCTGAAAGCTTCCTTAATTTATTTCTTGATTATTAAGGTTTGGTCGCTGAATGACATCTCTGTTAGAAAGTACTCTATCCTGAATGTCAATAAATTTTAATGGTGGAGTTAATATCTCCTTCTCTCCTCATTCTTGGAGGAAATATCTCTCGCCTTCCACGACAAATTAGAGAGTCGCTGGTGGTTTGTGGACCAAATGTTTGGGTACTCTGTGTAGGCTTATCTGTGTTAGTTTTAAATTAGAGTGTTTTCCTCCTTACCTATCTGTTTTTCATCAGGGATCATATATTCTTGTGTCCAAAAAGACTCTCTGATTTAGCTGCGAGGCTGATTTTATTGTAGGGATGTCTGTGTATCCTGTCATCACAGGCAACCCTGGTGAAACTTCCCATGTTGTGTGTGTATGTTGTTGCAATATGTTCAAAGTCTGATCTTTCTCAGATGTATGTGTGTGTGTGTAACTTTTATAGCCGAAAAGGGATGCAGGCAGCAAAATTTCTGGCAGAATATGTTTTCTATTATATTTTGTAATATGAAATTATAGGTTAGTTTTTGGCTTTCATAAAGCTGCCTTTTTCACCCGTCACTGGAAGACAACTAACACCTTCCTTTGACTCACGTTTTCCAAGACTCCTTAGTGTTAAAAGAAGACTTTCTTTTTGAAATGCAGAAATTAAAAGAATATGGTACAAAAGCATTTTTTATAGCTTTATTGAGTCTTGAGGGCAGATATATGGATTCCAGACAAAATGCAATAATAGGCTAGGATTTTACTTTCAAATCGTCTTAGAAACACTTCTCATTGGAGATTTATTGTACGTGTGGAGGAACAGAGCTGCTTTGAAGGTTAAATGGAAGAGTTTGGAGAACCGTGTTCAAGATCTTTCTCTGCCTCTTATTAAGTGTGTGCTCTTTAACTAACTTAACTGTCCAGCTTCAGTTTCCTATTTTATAGTGGTATTGTGAGGATAAAAGGAGATAACGTGCGTGTGCTTTGTGAGCTTTATCAATCTCGGTGTAAATATGAAGTAGCCCTAGTGTTTTATTATGTGTGTTTAGCTAGCATTAATGCCCCATTGGCATGATCAGGAAATCTCTTTCCTCTGGTGGACGGCATAGACCAACCCTGGCAGGGCTAAGAATCAGATACCTCTTAAAGTCCTATTTATACTCACAAAGCAGTTCAACCCCTGTCATCGAAAAACAGCATCAGACGTAGCATTAGCGAAACTAGGCTTTTGCGTGAAATCTGGTTTCCCTGAAACTCTGAAGGATAAACGGGCTAATGTATGTAATTACATAGGACGGTGTTTAGGGTCCATCAGATGTGTTCTTTTGTAAGCGCCGCCGTAACAAGATACCACAGACGAGATGGCTTCAGGGACAGAAATTCACTTTCTCATGGTTCTAGGAGGGGAAGTCTGAGATCCAGGTGTAGGCGGGTTTGGCTTCCCGTGAGGCCTCTTCTTGGTTTACAAATGGCCACCTTTGCACCGTGGTCTCTCAAGGTCTTTTTTTCTCTGCATGCGGGTCCCTAATGTCTGTCTAAAGGTCCTTTCTGGATAAGGGCGCTGGTTAGAGTGCATTAGGGCCCACCCAATAGCCTCATTTTTAACTTAATTACCTTTTCCCAGGCCGTATCTCCAAATATAGTCCTATTCTGAAGTTCTGAGGCTAGGGATTCAACATGCAGATTTTTTTTTTTTTTTTTGGTGGGGGGAGATCACAATTTAGCCCATACCATAAGGAGAGCAGCGGATGAGGAACTGAGATTTGCACTTTGGTGTGGGTGGCTCTGAAAGGCACTGATGCCGTTGTGTCAGGCAGGACCCTTAATTTCTCACGTCCCTATCTGCCCACATCCCCTTACTCACAGGTGGTGGCGAGGATTCAAGATAATCATGAACCCCAGCTCATTCTGTAAACTGTAAAAGCTTGATACAGATGCAAGGAGGCGGTATTAGGCTATGCATACCTGTGAAGGATACATTGGCAACATAAGGGAATTTTTAAGCGGAAAAGACAAAGGATCATTGCAAACATTTTGCTGAAGGAAGTTTCTTGGCGATTCTCTTTGGCTGCAGGAGAAGCATGGAATAAAGAAAGGTGACTTGGTTAAGACTTAACTCAGAGAAGACAGGAGTTAGGCTAGCAAACAGATAAGCCAAACATCTGGACGGTGCAGCACGGATCTCTTTCCTCCCCCGTCACCTGTTTTCGCAGAGTCTATCGGTTTCTTGGTTTAAATTTTTGTCCCCTAGCTTCCATGGTCTGTCGGTGCTCACGCTGAGAACTCTTAGTGGGTTCATAAGCAATGGTCATAGTCAGAAAGTACTTCTCTTGTTTACGTAAAAGTGAAGTTTATGACTTCTCCTTCAGGACATGATTTTTTTTTTTTTTTTTAGGGTAATACTTGAGTCGTTGGGAGAAACTACCAGGCACTTAGTATATCTGTTCTGAAAATGATAAAGTACTTTTTATGTACAAAGGCAAGTGTTTTTTTTTAAAGATTTTATTTATTTGACAGAGAGAGACACAGCGAGAGAGGGAACACAAGCAGGGGGAGTGGGAGAGGGAGAAGCAGACTTCCCGCAGAGCGGGGAGCCTGATGTGGGACTCGATGTGGGACTCGATCCCGGGACCCTGGGATCATGACCTGAGCCGAAGGCAGACGCTTAATGACTGAGCCCCCGGGCGCCCCCAAAGGCAAGTGTTTTAACTGAAGAGGTGTATTCTAAGCTTACCATTCCTACCTATTTAGAGTGCATTTGGATAATCTAATCCTTAAGCACAAAGATTACATCTTCTTTTATTCTGTAAAAGCACACAGGACAACACCATGCACAAAATAGGTGTTCTTGAACTCTTCACGGTTATACTTGTATTCTTTCTCTTGGAATCTGGGGTCCAATAGAGCCCATTCATTTTTGAAAGCTTTGAACGTCATGAAAAAACTATCATCTGATATTTGTTTCTTCTCTTAAGAAATAGTCAAACATTTTTTATTCTTTGTGAATAAAAAAATTACAAGGAACCAGTCGTCCTTTAAAACCTATCACTAATGCTCAAGACCTCAGTGTAAGGGAAACAGTATGATATATTAAATAGAAAAAAAATTTAATCATCTTTTTATAGACCTATGAATTTATGAAAACCTATGAAACTGACTGAAATTCATAAATGATATAATGGAGTGTCCTGAAGTGGTTCATATACTTGAATTAACTTTTTGGAGAAAAAAAGCTTCATAGTACCCCTTCTGGTACTAATTTCAAGACTTGAAAAAGCAGAATCAGGATATTTTCATTAAGCTTTTAAGTTAAGACTGGTTCAATTTAGTACAGTATGAAGGAGGTGAGTTGTGACTGTAGTATTTTATTATGTCAGGTTGGCATGCTATGGATACAGTAAACAAATAATTGTGTAGAAAATATTAATATTTTCATGCAAATTGCAAGGCATTGAAAATATTTTAAGGTGTTAAGAAGCTAATGTTAGGTAGAGGATTCTTTTAATCAGTGAAATGAAATGCTTGGAGTATGGTTTTCCTGATAATCTCAGGCTGTTAGTTTTTGCTTTAATCTTGTAAAATGCTTTTCATATACTTGAAAAAAAACCATCTTTAGGCAAATGACCATTTAATTTTGAAATGAGCATCTTTCTTTCAAATGGATTGCTTTTAGGGTCATTTAAGGTTTTTTCTTGAATATTTCCTGTAGAAATTCTGAAAATGACAGTGTTGATTGCTCTGAGGAACTGTAGATACTTGAAAAATATTGAATCAAGTTTCCTTCTCCACATTTTCTCCCAGTTATAGAAACAGGTGTCTGGGCAAACTCTAGACTTGGATGAGGAAGAAACTGCCTCATCCGAGGAAGCTCTAGGAGAGTGAATATCTAGCAGCTCTGGGCTTAGGGCACCTGCAGTTGGGACTGCTTTGAATTAGAAGCTTTTTTTCCTTTCTTTCTTTCTTTCTTTTCTTTCTTTCTTTCTTTCTTTCTTTCTTTCTTTCTTTCTTTCTTT